>NW_027502236.1:0-44450 GCF_021521415.1 Bidens hawaiensis
AAACGTACCCTTCTTGAAGTCTCTCCAGCTCCCATACCAGCACCTGTCCTTTCCCGTCTTGAACGTCGTATCAGCTTATGTATATCTTCTTCCTCTTCTGACTCATCATCATCCTCCGTCCTCTTTCTTTTCCCAAAAGTTCTCTCTCGAGACACCATCAACCGTCTCCCCTCATTCATGATCTCATCCAAATCTGAGTCAGCCATCGACGTAGCTGCTCTAGTAACACTCACACCCGAACCTTGTGCAGCAGAGACCTGCACCTCTTCATGTGTATCAACTTGATCCATATCGAAATAACCTTGACCTCCAAAGACAGCATCAAGATCTATATCCTCTGCAGCCGACACAACAGGCGCAGCAGGTACAGCTTGAGGTGCTCCCGCCTGTCGTGGTTGAGGATCTCTGAACTCGTCCCCAGCAGCAGGAACATACTCTGGGTTGATTAAAAACCCAAACAGTGGAGTATGCCTTGGACGACGTTCAGGCTTGCTCCTCGCACTCGAAGTACGGCATTGAGCAAAGATACGTTTGCTCACAGACTCCACGTATCTGATTGGTCGTCTCTGAGGTAGATTCGGAGCCACATGGTTCAATATCATCTGGATGAAACGTGGATACATAATGAACCGCTCACGAGCCATCGCCCTCCTCTGTCTGTCAATCTCGTAAAAGACCATCTGACTAAAACTATAGCGTTTATTGTAAGTCAATGCAGTCATTGCGGACTGCATGGTCGCACCCATACCGTCAGTGCCCGCCTTCCTTCCTGACATGCAAACTATCATTACGTGCATAAGGAAGCGCCACTGATCAAGTAGAAAACCCTTCCGTCTCTGTGTATCTCCTAATGGACCAGAATAGCCCATTCGGAGAAACGCTCCATCACGAAACGGAGCCACAAACTCAGTTGGGTCGTCCCTCGTCTCTTCTCCAAACCGTAACGCCACCCGAATCTGTTCAGAATTGAACTGAACCTGTTGATTGTTCACAGTCGCTCGCATGACCGGGGGCTCAACACGACAATCGTATTCTACCGTCTGCCAAAAGTCTTCGATATTTGGTAAGGATATCGGCAGAGTCGTCGTGATAGCATGAAAAATCCTCGAGCGTATGAGGAAAGTAATAATCTCGCGGTAATCCTCAACGCCGCTCGCTTCCGGGTCAAGGGTGATGTACATATTGTGACCCGGGAAAAATTGCCTCTGATTGTCACCATCGTCTCCTCCTGCACCTCCAGCACCAGCTACTGCAGCCATATCTGCAACAAACAAACCAAGTTAGATAAACGTTAATGAATAACACAAGTTCGCTGGTTACCATGAGCGAAGTTGTGATAAACTCTGTATAGGCGAAGTTAAAGATGAGGCGAAGTTGGGAACAACTTCGCTTCAGCTTTAAGTTCGTCTAATTAATATTAAGTAAAAATGATCCAGGCGAAGTTAATGGTAACTTCGCCTCATCACAACATCGCCTCAGGCGAAGTTGAGCCTCAGGTGAAGTTACGGATAACTTCGCCGAAACCCTAAGTTCGCCTGAACTGAAATGGCGACAGTGAGGTTTGAATCAAACATCGGAAAATCTGGGATTTTGGTTAAGTTTGAAGATCAAGGACCCCGAAAAACATGGTTTAGGGTCTATCTTGATGATCAAATCGTTCATGAACACGTAACAACAGGTTCTGAAAATCCGGGTTCAAAATCCGATGGTCCGAGGTTTCGAAACAGTTCGAAACGACCACTGTTTAGCATGAATGAACATGGAGTGTATGATAAATCGACATCTCGAACCTTGAATCGTGAGGAAATCTGAGAAAAATAACTAAGAATCGGATTGAAGCAATAAGTTCGCCGGAGGCTGTATATGTTCGCCGGATATATCTGATAAGTTCGCTGTTTGAAAATAATGAAAAGGTTTGACCTTTGAACATCCTTATATAGGGGCGGAGTTATACAGGCGAAGTTACGGATAACTTCGCCTAGGCGAAGTTATTCACAACTTCGCCTGTTTAACAACATCGCCTATATTTTACAAAATCAAACCTTATAATTTGAACATTTTTCAATTAACTCTTTAAAACTTCCCTTTAAGAAATAAATGACATGATCAATTCTAAGTAACCAGTTAAAAACTATCTAAATACAAAAACTTAAAAAAAAAAAAAATTAAAGTATAAGGGATCAAATTTCAGTCTAGTTAGGGACTACCACGTTTTAGAAAAGATCCGAACAGGAATCATACTAATTACGTGACTGTCATATAGATCCGTGTTTAGCTGTATTATGACATATAGAGACAGGTTGTAAGCAGGTATAACTTAAAGTGGTTTTCATCGTTTCTGTGATACGAGTTAGGTTCGATTAAGCCTCAAAATTTAAGTGGGCAACAACTCAGAGATTTTGATGCCTCCTATCTATTCTCAAAGCGTATTTGGCTTTCCCCAAGTCACCCCGAATTGACTTCGACCCATAGTGTCTGATTAAACTTGTAAGTATTCTTGATCTGCTTCCCGTTCTTCTCTCTTACTCAATGATTGTGAAATCTTGATTTTGTCATCTCTAATATGTTTCAATAACTCCAAATATTTTTTTTTTTTTCGAACAAACATAGACTTCAAAGTAGAAATTAACTGCAAGTCCCGAATCTGGATCACTGCAGTATCTTGAAACGCTATCTTCACGGGAATCAGAACACACATGGGCTCGTGTATGACTGGGTAATCGTTTTTCTGCCTATCATTCGGAAAGATATATATGAAGACATGCAAAACTCTTAAGGAGTTTCCACGTAAAATCAAGTAGATTTAGTTTGTATCACGTCTACTTTTACGCACCATAAAAAGTTACCATGACATACAATGACTGTCCTAAAGCCTTTTAAGCCTAATAACTTCACTAGTTAAGCACACAGAATTAGTATATCTATCATTTTCCAAGGTTGGATCAATTTTCTGTTAAACATAGCTAACGAACTTCTTACGAAGTAACAGACTTGAAAAATAATTTCATTTCCCTTTTTTTTCAAAATTTTAACATTAATCGCCCCGACCAAAACAAAGTCTTCAGGTAAACGGCTATCCCGAAGATCCAATGGATCAGCTGGACCGACCACATACTAGTATGTGTCCTTATAACTAAGTATGATCGACTAATTTTAAGCGAAAGAATGAAAACTCATCATAAACCGCCCCGGTCACAATTAGTAATCTGGTTAATGGTTATCCTCAAAATTTACAAGTAGAAAATGAGGACCAAAACATATCCGAAGACAAGTCCATCAAACTGATGTAACCGACATATTTTTAAGCGATAGTGACCCTTTTTTTTTTTAAATAACTTGAAAAAAACATGGTTACTCGGGATTGATCATCCCATTCAGCTCGATAAGGTTTTGAAATCTTGTTTTATCAAACGCTTTAGTATAAAGATCAGCGAAATTATCAAGCGTATCCACCTTTTCAAGCACTATTAGTTTCTTCTCAGCACAATCCCGTATGAAATGATGACGTATGTCAATATGTTTAGTTTTACTATGTTTCACGGGATTCTTAGTTACTGAGATAGCAGCTGTGTTATCAATGCAAATAGGAGTAAGTAAGAAATTCAGACCATAGTCGCGCAACTGTTGTTGTATCCAAAGAACCTGGGAGCAGCAGTTGGACGCTGCCATGTATTCTGCTTCACAGGTTGAAATTGCGACCGAAGTCTATTTCTTGCATTGCCACGACACCAATCTGCCACCAAGAAACTGACATCCTCCTGTTGTTGACTTCCGACTCTGATTGCACCCACCATAATCAGAGTCTGTGTAGGCGACTAGCTCCAAGTCTCCTCCTCTCGGGTACCACAACCCCAGCTTCGGTTTGCCCTTGAGATACCGCAAGATCCTCTTCACACCTTTCATGTGAGATTCCTTTGGGTTTGCCTGAAAACGAGCACAAAGACAAACAGCAAACATTATATCAGGCCTAGAAGCAGTTAAGTACATTAAAGAACCTATAATAGCCCGATACTGAGTTGGGTCCACATCTGCATCACCGTCTGACTCAGCACCCAATTTGTGATTGACGCAGATTGGAGTGTCAAATAGAGTGTTGTCCTCCATCTTGAATCGTTTGAGCACATCATGGACATACTTGGTCTGGTGAATGAACATCCCATCCTTCTTTTGATCAACCTGCAATCCTAAAAAGAAAGTTAGTTCACCCATAGCACTCATTTCAAACCTTTTCTTCATGACGGCTTCAAACTCCTGACACATGGAGACTTTTGACGCAGCAAATATAATGTCATCCACGTAGACTTGTACCAGCAGGAAGTCGCTTCCATCTCTTTTGAAGAACAACGTGCTATCAATTTTCCCTCTTTCAAAACCATTTTCGAGTAAGTAATCTGATAAAGTTGAATAGTGCCTGATGTAATCCATATAACGCCTTGCTCAATTTGTACACGTGATCTGGAAAGTCTGGGTCAGGAAAACCCGGAGGTTGCTCAACATACACAACCTCATCAACTTTCCCATTCAAAAACGCACTCTTCACATCTAGCTGAAATACCTTCATCTTTTCATAAGCAGCAAACGCCAAAAACAATCTTATGGCTTCCAACCTGGCGACAGGAGCGAACACTTCATTATAATCAATCCCCTCTTGTTGATTAAAACCTTTAACGACTAGCCTCGCCTTGTTTCTTATAATAATCCCCTTATCATCTCTCTTGCACTTAAACACCCATTTTGTGCCTATCGCATGCACATTCTTTGGTTTTTCAACCAAAGTCCAAACTTCCATCTTCTCGAATTGAGCCAACTCTTCTTGCATGGCTTCGACCCACGAGCTGTCCTTTAAAGCCATTTGATAATTCTTCGGTTCAATCTGGCTTATAAAGCAGGTGTACAGGCATTCATTGATTATTCCTGTCTCCTTAATGCTTGTATAAACACAGGTGTGCTCATTCAAGCTACTTCTAGTTTGTACACCGGAGGACACATCACCAATCACATTCTCCAAAGGGTGATCTTTATGAATTCTCGTGGTTGGTACAGAACCGACATGCAAATTGTCTTCCAAGTTAGAAGAGAGCTCGTCAATGGTTGTTTCATGCTTAGAGTGAAATGGATTGAAAAATTCTTCTTCAGTCGAGGCAGCAGGGGTACCGATAGTGTTTGATGAGGAAGGTTGACATTTATCAATCAGCTGTCTTTGTAATAGAATGTCTTCCTCATCAAGGATCATCTTCGTTGCAACTCTCTCTTCTTCTTCAGCAATATCCAAAAACGGTACGTTAAAAGACTTGAAGAGTTTAACATAGTCGAAAAACTCAGCAGGTCCGTTGCTTGGTTTTGGCGGTTGGTAACTTGTGATGTCGGTGTTACACACCACCTCAACCTTGCTGGTCGATGTATTGAAGACACGTCTGTTAGGAGTCCCAACAACATAACCGACTAAGATTCCTTCATCGGCTACTTCACCAAATTTAGAATTTGTCTTCAAAATCGAACAAGGGGACCCGAATGGTTCAAGACCACTCAAATTGGGCTTTCTCCCATGCATAAGCTCGTAACACGTTTTATTAAGCCTCTTAACCGTTAAGACTCTGTTCAGGACATAACAGGCTGTAGCAACAGCTTCAGCCCATAACACCACAGGAAGCCTCGAGTCAGCCAGCATTGTTCTGGCTCCTTCAATTAACGTTCTATTCTTCCTTTCAGCCACTCCATTCTGTTGCGGTGTATACGGAGCGCTGTATTGGTGTTCAATCCCTCTCTGAAGGCAGAAGATCTCCATCTCAAAATTCTTGAACTCCGTTCCATTGTCACTTCTGATGAACTTAACCCTCTTATCCATAACGTTCTCAACTTTGGTAATCAAATTCTTCACCATCTGAGCTGTTTCATCTTTCGATTTCATGAAATACACCCCACGAATATCGTGAGTAGTCATCAGTGATCACCAAGCAATAAGAAGTACCTCCTAGACTTTTTGCATTCACGGGACCGAAGAGATCCATGTGAAGCAGTTCTAGAGTACTGGCAATAGAGTTGACCTTCTTGGTGAGATGGGATTTCTTGTGTTGCTTTCCCTTTTTGCACGCAATACATTTGTCTTCAAAATTTAAACTTTTTAAGGGAACACCCAGCACAAGCCCATTCCTGACAATGTGGTTCATCTTCCGAAGATGAATGTGTCCCATCCTCCTGTGCCACAGTTCGGATTCCGATTCGCTTGCTTTCGTCATTAAACATGATTCTTCCGTGGCCATTTCAGTAGACCTCATATCCATCACATAAGTATTTGTATCACGTGGAGCTTTCATCACTATCCACTCGTCTGGTATCTGAAAACCAGGCTTCAACACGATCGCCTCATCCTTCGTGAAATGAACGGTATACTCCTTATCACAAATCTGTGATACACTCAGCAGATTGTGCTTCAACTCTTCTACAAAGTTCACATTCTCAAGAGTCATTTTTCCATTGGACACCGTTCCTCTTCCAGTAATTTTGCCTCCACTTTCACCGGCAAAGCTAACTCTCGCTCCTTGAACAGGTTTTAAGTCGTGCAACAAGTATTTGTTACCCGTCATGTGCCGGGAACAGCCGCTATCTACAATCCAAAGACTGTGGGCAGCCCTGTTCAACTGTTCCTGCACAATAAAGCAAAAGATTAGAATTTTGGGACCCAAGACCAATTGGTCTTGGATCTATACATCCCGAACTTTGGCTTTTCACAGTTAGTATTCGTATAATTTCTGTAAGCCCCATTAGGATATCTCCTTGGAAATTGAGTGTGAGGCCCTCCAAACCTATGTGTATTGAAAGTATTATATCTTGCGGTTTGGTTATTAGCATTGTTAAACTGAGGTTTGTTTCTGTGAAAACCTGAATTAGTTACATTTCGGAACTTTGAAGGGTTTTCATTTTTAGTAGTATTAAAATTACCATTAGGCTTATGCTCAGTTTTAATAGGCCTCACACCTCTGAATTTCGGCGTCAGAGGGCAATCTGCAACAAGATGTCCTAACTTATTACACCTAAAACAACACCTATGCTCCATTTTCTTTTCAAAGGTTGTTTTGGATGTCAAGGCTGTGTTACCGGCCGTTCGTCTCACATAAGGTGGGACGTACGGGTTGAGTGGAGTACTCTTTTTATAAGTTTTATCTTTTTCTCCACCAGTGGGTAACACTACCTTCTCTTTTGTCTTACCCGATTCGGACAACTTATCCGAATCTGATGAGACTGGACTCGTAACAGAAATTTTCACACTTGAAACAGGCGAACTCGTTTCGCCACTACTAACACTTGGTTCTTTACTCGTAACCTTGATTGGAACTGTCTGAGGAACTTCAAAATCAACAGATTTCTGAACACTAGGGTTATAAGTATAATTGTGGTTATAAGGTGGTGGAACCTCGTGATAACCAATTCCTCCCCTCTTCGCAGAGGTACCTTGATCACTAACAAGGTGATCAAGAATAGCTGAGGAATTTCTGAACTGCTCAAGTTTTCGGTTCAGTTCCACCACTTTCACCTGGTGGTCAGCAATCTGTTTTTCTCGTTCAGCAATAAGTTTGGTCTTTTCTTCCAAAACCTCATAACTTAGATCTATCACTTCAATTTTTTCAGCAAGTTTTGTTTTTAAGCTTTTAACATCTTTTTCACACGCTTTTATTTTAATTTTGTAACTGTTCTCTCTTGCTTTCATAAAGTGATGATCTTCTTTAAGAGTTTTAAATTCAGCATCTAAACGAACATACTGATCAGTTATGGTAGCAAGTTGCTCAGACAAGTTCTCACATTTAGTACATATAGGTTTAGAACATACCTCGGTGGACTGGTCCTTGAGATCTGCCATGAAAGCTTTTTCCTCTCCAGTAGCTTTCACTTCTCCGGTGACCTTCTCACATTCTTCATTCTCAACCTTAGCCATATTTGCCTGCTCAAAAGTTTCATCCGAATGCAGGTTCCAGTTGTATTCACCTGCTTCTCTAGATGTTTCTTTTCTTACCATATTAAGCTCAAAAGTTCTGAGCTTGTTGACAGTGGTTTCAAGATCATAAGTAGGGAAGTCCTTGTCTTCCCTCATCAGTACAGTATACATCTCCCATTTTGGTGGGAGGGCATCGAGAAGCTTCTCAACTATTTCTTCTTCTCGGTAGGAAATAGAATAGTTGCTCAGCTCAGTCATTAGATGATAATATCGGGTGATAATATCATCTAGAGATTCGTTCTTCAAAAATTTGAAGACGGAAAACTGAGTTTTGAGCAATTTGATTTTTGAAGCTCGAATTCCTACATTCCCTTCAAATCTGTTCTCAAGAGCTTCCCAAAGCTCTCTAGCTGATGTGTATTTTCTGAATGTATGGAGGATCTCCTGTGGAAGAGCCATTGTGATTGCAGCATGGGCCTTGCTCTCGGCCTCATACATCTTCTTCTCTTCCTCTTCCATCTTACTGTACTTTTTGATCTGGTCCCTACCTTCGTACTCCATTACAGGTGGAATATAGCCATCTTGGATGCACACCCACATTTTCGCATCCTGGTACTTTACATATTGGATGAACCGATCCTTCCATGCGACAAAATCGGTTCCCTTCAGCAACTTTGGGGCCTTTGTAGCTGACCCCGCTTCAACTTCCATCTTTACAAGCTCCGAGATGTTGATCGACGACATCCTTCTTGAAGAGAAGAAACCTGAAAAATAAATTTTTTTTTTTTTATTTAATAAAGTACTGTAGGCGAAGTTAAGAATAACTTCGCTTAAGTAATAACTTCGCTGGATCTTTCTTAAATTCGCGTGACTAGGCGAAGTTGAGAATAACTTCGCTTAGGGTGACCGAACTTAGGAAGTAGGCGAACTTGAAGAGAACTTCGCTGAGTTAGGCGAACTTGAAAAAGTAGGCGAAGTTGTGAATAACTTCGCCTCTCCTTATATCTTCGCCGAAACCCTACGTATCCTGACGGCAACTTCGCCTAATGAACAACAACTTCGCCTGACGAACAACACAGTTTCTGCAGATCTGTAAAACGGATTTTAACGAGGTTTTTGACGGTTTAAAGGCTTGAACACACTGGTAGGAGGTTAGAATGAGCAAAAACACCGAAAACACGTCCCGCGAAAAGTCGAAACGGGACGAATTCTACACCCGCGTGAATATCCCGAACCACACAATCGAGCAAATGCTCTGATACCAATTGTAGGTTCCCTGGACGGATCACACGAGATATCCCGATATACACAGGTGCGGAATCCCTGTGTAGATCGTTACGGACGTAGAACACAAACACACGAACACACGAATACGATACGAACAAACACACGTTATATTAATAACTCAACACGTGATATAATCACAGTTACAGACTCTCGACCTCACGTCACTTGACTCACGAACAATAACTGACTTACACGAACAACTTGAACAACTAGCCGTAACCTATATAAATACACGACAACTTCGCCTCAGGCGAAGTTGTCCATAACTTCGCTTGGTTAACAAGTTCGCCTAAGCGAACTTGTCAACAACTTCGCTTGGTTAACAAGTTCGCTTAGCCTAAGCGAACTTGTCAACAACTTCGCTTTAAACAAACAAATACATAAACAATATTACAGACTCGATTACAGACACTAGACATATGAACTACTGACATTTATGCACCAACATGTCTGTTAAGCAACAATTTGAGTATTATTGATTCCGCCTTTAATATTCATTGATTCTTCACAAAAGCAAAATTTCATAACCGTCTTGTCAACACGTTTGTGTTGGTTACGAGATTGATTATTGTGTACTTAAGTGAGTGAATCGGGGACCAGACAATTTTTTATATGTTTATCATTACAGTTTTTACTCTTCTCTACTCACAATCAATTCAACAAATATTAAAAAATAAATAGAGGCAAACTTTGTTTCCCCAAATTTAGAGCATCCACAATGGTGGATGACTAAAATGAAATTAAATGTGTCACATCAGATTTCCACTCATTAACTTTCGAACACTAAAAACTCTTATTTCTCCTCCAATACTACATCCACTTTTAAACACCCATATATTCTACATAATCACATACTTTTATATTTTCTTTTTATAAACTAAAAATACTTTTATAGGTATCTTATTTATTATTTCATATTATTTAAAAATAAAACAAGTTCTAGTAAATAGATTTAAAATAAAAATCATATAAATTTTATAAATAAAAATTTAAAATTATATAAACAATAAATAAAACAACCACATGCAAACACGTTAAAAAAGTATTACTTTTTTTCCAAATGAAATAAACAATAATGTGTTTTTATTAATAATTTTTATAAGTAAAAACAAAGAAAAAGAAACTATTTTCGAATTCAAAAAGAAAAATAATTAAAGAGGAGGGTTGAAATTGGTTTCAAAATTAAGTGAAAATTAATTACATTGGGTCTAATATTTACTTACATTCAGTTTTGTGGATATGTTTTAAACTGAACATCACCTCCAATGTGTATTTATTCAGTTCATAATTCTGAATGTTGTCACCTTAGAACTGAGCAATCCATTGGAGTTGCTCTTACAATAAATCACTCTCCTATCTATAATTTATACTCACAACCATTCAAAACCTCACCCTATAATTTACATACTTGTTAATCTTAGGCCACCCGTAGTGGACATAAATTTGGGGAGAGTTTGGGCAAAGTGGGCG
Source organism: Bidens hawaiensis (assembly GCF_021521415.1). Taxonomy (NCBI): domain Eukaryota; kingdom Viridiplantae; phylum Streptophyta; class Magnoliopsida; order Asterales; family Asteraceae; genus Bidens; species Bidens hawaiensis. The sequence continues at coordinate 10,688 of NW_027502236.1, forward strand.
AGCACACCCCCCCCCCCCCCGGCGAAACGTGGGGCGATAGGGGGGGCGACTATTTGTCGCTAGCTGCTTTGTGTAAATAATAATAAAAAATTAAAGTGACGTTGAACGGTCACTTGTTTAAAAAAAAATTAATTAAAAAACTTAATATAAATACAAAACCAATTCAACCATTTTCACCATATCATACACAAATTCAAATATAAATACCAAACTAATTCAACCATTTTCATCATTTCATACTTCGTCACATTTTCATTTCATACTATCTCAAAATGGACCCCCGGATTTTCTGAACTCTTCCGAAATTTGGGATCAAGTAATTAAGGAGAGTCAGAGAATTTGTCAAATGCAACAACTAGCTTTGGAGGAGACAGAAGACGTCATAAGCGTAATCCAGATCGTCGCCAATAATATAGTGTCTAGCTCTACTAGCTCTTCGTTGCCACGTAGACGATCGTATATCCTTCGGGATCGTAACAAAGCGAACGATCGTTTGATGAAGGATTACTTCAACGACACACCTACATTTAACGACGCAACGTTTCAACGTCGTTTTCGGATGTCTAAGCGTTTATTTTTGCGCATCGTGGGAGATTTGGAGCGAAAGTATACATATTTTCAACAAAAACCCGACGCAAGAGATATTTAGGATTCACCACCATCCAAAAGTGTACTTTGGTGCTACGCATCCTCGCATACGGCAACATGACCGACATCAACGACGAGTATATAAAGATGGCTGAGAAAACGACGCGAGACTCGTTGGAGAATTTTTTTCATCGGTAAAATTTAAATTGTTTACATTAATTATTGTTTTTAATATAAATATTTTCTAATAATTTATTTGTATAGGAATAATACAATTATACGCTGGTCGTTATATGAGGATTCCAACTTCAAACGACCTGACTCGCATATATGATGTACACGAAAGTAAACGTTCTTTCCGCGACATGATTAGGAGTATAGATTGCATGCATCGGGAGTGTGGCAACTATCTACCGCACGGCGAGGTTAATACACTCGTGGTGACCATGGAGTACCAACGATTAGTCTTCAAGCCATTTGTTCACACGACCTCTGGATTTGGTCGGCCTACTTCGGCTTCGCCGGGCCCAACAACGACATAAACGTTCTCAATGCGTCCCCCGTGCTAGAGTATTACATAGGCCGTAGCATACCGGTCTTACCGTTTTATGCCAACGATACCATCTATCGTCACACATGCTATTTGAGAGATGAGATATATCTAGAGTACTCGATCATCGTCAAAACGTTTCAAGACCCGATCGAATAAAAAAGAGAATACTTTAAGAAGAAGCAAGAGTCCGCGCGAAAAGATATTGAGAAGTGTTTCGGGGTTCTAAAAAAACGTTGGCATTTTGTGAAAAACTCATGTCGTGTATGGACAATGGCAAAAATAAGCGATGTCATGTATACGTGTATCATATTGCATAATATGATTTTAGAAGACATTGGCAAAGCAATATGTCAACACTATATACCAGGAAGCGTTCTAGAACAGTTCCCTGAACCAACCGCAGAGCAACGAATGCAAAACATTCACGGGCTCACATCAAGTGAGATACATAACCAACTTCATGTGTGGGATAATCGTCCCGTTGAAGTTGAAGTAGAAGACGAGGAGGAAAACAGAGACGAGGAGGAGAACAATGACGAAGATGAAGACGAGGGCGAAGATAATGAATAGATTGGTATTTTTATATGTATTTTTATTTTATTTTTTGGTGTGTTTTTTTATTTTGATTATAATTTATATTTTGATTATAATTTATAATTCTTTTTACTTAGTTAATTTAATAAATTTTAATAACTTAAATAGTTTTTGTTTTTCTAGTTTAATTACAAAAATAAAATAATAAAAAATAGTAACGGCCCCTGGAGGGGTACAACACCATTACACCCCAAAAACAAATTTCTACTCTTTTTTGTCTCACGTGTTGCAATTCGCCTAATTTATAGCCCCTCCACTACACATAACCGAGACTGGAAAGCTCTTACGCTGTGTTCCCGAGTCTTATTTAAAGAGTGGAGGGGAAGGAAAGGAGAAGAAAATGTGAATGAATCATGTTCCAGAGATTTTTTAAGGATGAGAGGGGAGGGGAAGGGAGAGAAAATACTAGAAAATTTAAGTGTATAACATCTTTCCAAATTGGAGAGATTATGAGAGAAAATGTGTTTGTATTATTAATTGCCTATTAACTCCTACATTTTCTTTCCCTTTCCTTCCATTTTCATTAAACTCGGGAACACGAAATGAAGTGACATATTTTCCTCCCCTCTCTTTCTTTTCTCTTTTAATTCTCCATCTTTTCTTTTTTCTCCTTAAATAAAACTCAATATTGTTAAGATAAAACTCGGGAACACATTGTTAAGAAAAACTTAATAGTTAAGTAAATTATTAAGTTACTTAATAGTTAACTATTAAGTAAACTTAATAGTTACTTAATAGTTAAGTAAATTATTTTCCTCCCCTCTTTTTTTCTTCTTAAATAAAACTCGGGAACACATTGTTAAGAAAAACTTAATAGTTAAGTAAATTAGATTAGATTTCAACAAGGCTGCCTAGAAACATCCAGCGTTATACCACTCATCTTCTCGTCTTCGTCCTTATATATATTATACAAATACAAATTCAAAACCCTAACTACCCCATTTCCGATCAAATCACACACGCGTTCATCCATTCATTCATAATTCACCATGTGGAATCGAACCTTCTCGAAACCCACCGACGTAGAATGGGGCACAGCCGAACCACTATACCCAACGATGCTGGAGTCACCGGATCTCCGGTGGTCATTCATCCGTAAGATCTACACCATCGTCGCCATACAGTTACTCCTCACCGTCGCCGTCGGCGCCTTTGTTGTTTCATACCATCCCGTTGTCACTTTCCTGACAACTACTAGCGGCGGACTCGCTGTTTATATACTAATCATCATCACTCCGTTCATCAGTATGGAAATGTTTTTGGGATTTTGTTTAATTGTTTGTTTTTATGAGTTTTGTGTGGTTATGAGATTGATATCTGTTTTGTGGTGCAGCGCTTTGTCCGTTGTCGTGTTATTATCAGCGGCATCCGGTTAATTACGTGTTGCTTGGGATTTTTACTATCTCGTTGGCGTTTGCTGTTGGTTTGACGTGTGCGTTTACTAGCGGTAAGTTGAAGATATTGTTGAATTTGTTTAGTTTATGAATTAACTACAAATTATATCTAATTGACAAATTTTACATTTCGGTTACTTGCCTTATGGATAGAGTAAAATCGAAACTTCGGTATGGTACTCGGTATATGGTTTTACTTGTTTTTGGTATCGGTATTTTTCAGTACGGTGCTGGTAATCTCAAATCATATTTCTGCATTGAAATGTGAGATTAGTTATGGTGTATAGTGTTCTAGTGGTCATTGAATAATTTAGTTTAGCGATGGGATTACACTTGACTATCGTATATAAGATGATAGTGAAATGTGAAATACATAAATGATGATGCAACAAGATGAGTCCCAAGTTATTGGTTTCATCATGTTTTTGTAGTTGTAGAAGTTAGGATAACGAGATACTATTAAGTACCAATATTATTGCCCTTCTTTATCAGTGTATTTCGCCTTTTTGGGCGTAAGCACATAGTTATATGTAGTAGTAGAGTTGATTTTCTATAGTCAGGCATATATTAGAGACGTACATTGCATAGGCAGTTATGCACTATGCAGCAGCTAGCAAATTGTATATATTAGTATTTGATTTTTTTGGGGATAACACAATATTGTCATGGTCCAAGAACTGTTTATTCATATCTATAGGGGTGTTGGGATTCCTTATTTTGCCTCTTTTCATTAAGTTAATAAGTTACAAAAGTGTAACTTCTAGAACTTTTCCTCTCACAATATAAGCAATCCCAAACATCTTATTACTTTTCAATAAGTTTATAAGTTATAAGTTAGTGAAAATAAGCAATCCCAAACACCCCCTGTATGCAGTTTATAGGGGAGTAATCGTTACTTCTTGTAGCTATTATAGAGGGTGTTGTATCTCAATTCATTTTTAGGAAGGCTACTTATAAGTTGTAAGGTTAAGTTGTTATTAAACTTTCAACATGTTTCATCAAAGGTTATATGTCCCAAACTGGTTCAGGACCATGGTTTTGCAAATATGGCAGCCAACTTGCAGCATACTGTTTTATTTGTAACCGTTTGCAAAGTTCAAATTGTTATTTGCAATTTCAAACTCTATTGTAGCTTTATAAATTGGAGAAGATTTAGCTATTGTTTTCTGCAATTAACCAAACGCCATCTTTTAATTGTACTTTAGAAACAACTTGTTCAATTATGTGAAAATGTAAAACAATTGCAGGAAAGGTCATTTTGGAAGCTGTTATACTAACAGCAGCGGTGGTTGTGAGTCTCACTTTATTCACGTTTTGGGCTGCAAGACGAGGTTATGACTTCAATTTCTTGGGTCCCTTCTTGTTTGGTGCCATTATCGTTCTTCTCGTATTCTCACTCATTCAGGTCCGTCTATCATTCTCTTTAGATGTTTTGTCTATGGGTTGTGAACTTGTTATTAACTCTTCTTAAATGTTATTGCAGATATTCTTTCCTTTGGGGAAGATTTCGGTGATGATATATGCTGGTCTATCTGCTATAATCTTTTGTGGCTACATCGTATACGACACTGATAATTTGATCAAACGATACACATATGATGAGTACATCTGGGCTGCTGTGGCTCTCTATCTGGATATCATTAATCTTTTCCTTTCTTTGTTGAGTATATTGAGAGAGCTTGACAGGTAGGTTAATGATTGTTGTGATTTGTCATACGTGCATTAAGTGTATTATTTCGAGAGAAATTGGTGTGAAAACGTCGAATTTATTTTAGTGAAGATTGTTGTAAACATTCGGAGATGGCATATTCTTTTGTAAGCCATCTTATTCTGGACTCTTGTTTATTTAGTTGTTTATTGAAACGTGGTAGTTGTGAATAAGACTTCTGTTTGTTTGGGTCAAGTAGGTATGGGTTGATATCGTTCATACTAAATACAAACGAAAACATGCTAACGAGTAACTGCTTTTGAAGATCGTATAAACACAACTACCGTAGAGTTTAAAAGCAGATTGTAGTTTGACAAAAATGTTTTTTATGCCTGAAGCTAGATACAAATGGACCACATGTCCTTTGTTAAATTTAAAGTGAATTGTGTCCTTGTGGGCGGGTAGAGGTAGACGTGCACAAAAAAACCGGTTCCGGAACTTAACTGGTGGAACCGAACCGGAACCGGTTCCAGTTCCAACCCGGTTGGAACAATACCCGGTTTGGGTATTTTTGTACCCGAAAATCGTACCCGGTTCTCCTATTTGTATGTCAGTACCAGTTTCAACCCGGTTCCTACCCGGTTCTTAATTGGAACCGGTTCGGTTCGTACCCGGAAAAACTGGTTCAGACGGGTTTTTTTTGAAGGGTCAAACAAAAGTCAAACTAGCCGTTGGAACCGGTTCCAACGGTAATATAGCCGTTGGAACCGGTTTTTTAGACACCAATTAGCCGTTGGAACCGGTTCCAACGGTAATATAGCCGTTGGAACCGGTTCCAACGGTAATATAGCCGTTGGAACCGGTTTTTGAGACAATAGATCCGTTGGAACCGGTTCCAACGGTAATATAGCCGTTGGAACCGGTTTTTGATGCCCAAACCTATATATAACTTGTTTCCATTAAAAACTAACTATTACAAACCTATATATAACTTGTTTCCTATATTTAAAAACTAACTATTACAAACATTATTAAAACATAAACGATACTAAACATAACAACTAAAACATAAAAAACAAAGTCCGTCGTTTTAATCCGGGAATACTTATTTTTGGGTTGTAGAGCCGGACGACTCTCCCACTTCCGTTTTTTTAGCTTCCAATCTTCTTTTCTCTCGACAATACTTATTCGTATGTTTTCGTAATGTCGAGTTGGACCCTGCTTTAAGAAACTTCGAGCAATATTTGCAACGTGCCAACTCATGTGAGTCGGTCATGAGACACAAATCGTAATGAACCCAAACATCGGGGCATCTTGTTGTTTCGATCACCATAACGTCATCATTGGTTGCCATTTGTTGTCGGTTTAAGGTTAATTGTGGTTTGGAGTGTGTTTTATAGTTTTGGAAGTGGTTTAACAAGTAAACAAACAAACCTTGCTATTTATAGTAAGAAAATAACCTATTTATAGTTAAAAAACCGGTTCCAACGGTCAAAATCGGCTATATAGCCGTTGGAACCGGTTCCTAACGGCTCTAATATTTAAATTTCAAAAAAAACCGGTGGAACCGGTTTTTACGTAAAAACCGGCTCCGGTTCATACCCTACCCGGTTCTTAAAAGTTCGCATATCTAGGCATCAGCTCGGGTCAGGAACCGAACCGGTTCTTGATTGGAACCGGTGCCATTTTACAACCCGGTGTGAAAAAACCGGTTTGGAACCGGTTCGGGTTTTCCATTTGAACCCGATTTGTGCACCTATAGGTAGAGGTGCACAAAATAACCGGTTCCGGATGGTTCCTACCCGTACCCTACATGTGGGTAGGACCAGGTATATGATTTCTCCCCGGAACCGGAAATACCCGGTCAAAACCCGAAAAAACCCGGAGGAACCGGTCAAAACCCGACCCGCAAAACCGGTTTCTATCCGAACCTGATTTGACTTTTGTTGACCATACCCGGAATCGGTTCCTACCCGGTTCCGGGTTTAGAAAATACCCGATTTTGTGCACGTCTATGGCCGGGTGATAGTTTCTCACTTTCTCACATGTTATGTTTTTTTTATTAGATTGTTAGACATAGTATGAAAGTAATCGTGTGACACTCTACAGGGAATTTGGTTTTATATGTATACTTTTCTTCTATTTAGATTATTCAGTTGTATAATATAAAAAGGATCTAACAAAAATTCGCATTTTTCAAAAGTTGACACAGACGATTGATTTGTTTTGAGGTTGAAGTGTGATCATGAGTTCAAACAATAAAATATCATCACTTAGAAAAGGTTTTTTCTTTTATTCTTATTTTCTTAAAAGGAAACTCGTGTTGATTTTGATTTACGACAAATAAGTGTGGTGCTTAAAACGCATTTTTGAAAGTTTATCTCAGCACTCCAGTCAGTATACAAGTCTTTTGAGTTAAAATCAATACAATATTCTCTTGAGATTTATATATAATTTTTTTTTAAAATTTTTCTGGTTTGATTTCCGAAAAGATAATTGCCTAATGAGCTTCTTGTCACTTTTTTATTGAACGGCAACTTTCATTAAAAAAAATTATCCACTAGCCACTAGCCACTAGCCAGCAACTAGCAAGGGACGAGAAACAGTACAAACAACACAAAACAACAAAGCCAAATTAAACATCGAACTCCAACCATTTTCTCCACTCTACCCCTAACTAGATAGTGGTTTTGACGAGTCTGCCAAAATTCATTCTCTTGTAGGGCACTTGCCAATAGCATATGTAACAATCATGACTGGCTCACTTTTTTTTAGCCTAAATCAAATTCTATATATACGTTCTCGTAAAAAAGAATATAATAATTTTGCTTATGATCATCACACGTGAAAATATGATGACAAATCTTTTATATACAAATTTTAAAAGGTATAAATCATACAATAACTATAAAATTCGAGAGATTGAGAGATGAGGTTATCTAGTAAGAACTGAACGCGAATCAAGCATATCCAAACCCTAATAAAGTATGAAAGTGGTTGTAGGTCGAGGTCAAAGTAACTACTGTAATTTATATTTCGATTAAAAATTCACTATTATCTCAAAAAGTTCATGTTTGGGGTTTTTTTTTTTATTTTTGAAAGGCCAGTATATGTTTGGGCCTTTTTATCTTTTTAATTTTTCTACCTATGAACTTCATAGTTCATACAAGTTAGCAATTCAACTTCAACCTAAGTTGTAGCTAGAGGTGCACAAAATACCTGAACTGGAACCGAATTTGAAATAAAAATCCAGAATCGGTTTTTTTATACCTTACCCGTAGAGTACGGATAGGGTATTTATTTCGATACTAAAACCCGAACCCGAACCAGACCCAATTTGTACCCGGTAATACCCGAAAACCCGAACCGGGTTCATACCCGGAACCGGGTTTTTCCAATACCCGAAACTAGGTATTTCAAATACCCGATCTATACCCGAAAAATAACCCTAAAAGTGCAATCTTTAAAAAAATCCAATCTATACCCGGGAAAAACCCAAAAAAAATCCGAAAATGTGGTTTATTCAATACCTGAAAATAGGGTATTCAAATACCCGGTTCTATACCCGACCTGAACCCGACCCAGGTATTACTAATACCCGATTTTCCAACACCCGATCATACTCAAACCCAGTTCCATACCGGAACCGGGTATTTGCACCTCTATGTGTGCGTGTCTTTATTTTGGAGTTTGGACTTGAAAAGGCTACAGCCCAAGGTGTCGGAACAGATTCTCCAACCGGCCCATTTGAAAAGTTTTAACATTTTTTTAATTTAATATATCTTTCCAAATAAAAGAAAAAAAAAACATTCATAAGAGTTTGTTTTGTTGAAAAAAAATATTATTTTATAGAAACAAAAAACCATTTATATATTTATTCTTCAAAATTTTATGAATATTTATGTAATTACCATTTTAAACTTACAAAACAGTGAAAAAAAGTTGTTTGCCTTGCATGTGTCCATTGTGGGCGTCTTTCCCCACAAATGAGAAACCAAAGAATACCGAAAAGTCTGGCTACACAACCAGGCGTATGTGGGTTGTGCATCTATCGTTGCTAGCCTCTATGATGTTTGTGAATGTCTATAGGACTTCACTGCCAATGCTCCGAATTTAGGGCGTTCATGGGTTGGTTTGGCTCAAAACTATAACCATACCTAAATTATTGGTTTACCCGGAGTATGATAATTTTCATTATGGATAATCAATTTTATAAGTTGATTCTATTTGTTTATGTATCGGTTAACTATGAGCTAGAAATTGGTCATGAACAGGGCCGGCCCATAGGGGTGGCGGGATGGTCGACGGTCACAGGCCCGACACCCCATTAGGCCCGAATTTTTTTTAAAAAAATTATATATTTATTTTTGTTAAAAACAATATGTATATTTAATGTTTAAACCTAATTACATCACCACTAGCTTAGTCTAGTGGCAAATGGATATTACTCTCAACCAAAAGGTTACGGGTTCAAGTCTTATTTAAGGCATGTTTAATCTTATTTTTTTACAAAAATTTTTTACACAACCCAAGTTATAACCAAGTAAACCTATATAAAAATTTAATAGTTTAAACCTACAAAATGCTCATTTTTAATTAAGGCTCAAAAAATTTCGCCTTCGACCCAAAATATTTTTTGCTTTCTCATAATCGGGCCTGGTCATGAAAATATTGAGCCTAACAAAATAATCCAAACAAAGTAATTGGGTATGAAGTTTGCGCTTGAAAATTTGTTAACCATTAAACAAATTGTTATTACTAGACATTTGGGGTTAAATAATTTCAGCTCTACCATTTGACACTTGTATGTGTTACGATGTATTAAATAAACTTTATATAATGCATAGTATTAATAACAGATATTCAACATGAAAGAATCATACCCAAGTAAAACTTTTTAATATATAATTGGTTACGGATTAATTAAAAGAAGTGGATTTTGTGGTTAAACATGGTTTACTAAATCATGGGTTGGTTCGGTTGCAACCCCTATGGAATTATGAATAATCAAAACCGATCCACTAATTTTGGTTTTTCATAAAATGTCAAAATCGATCCATCGGTTCTTGGTTAGGTTTGGTTATAGTAGTTTGGTTAATCCAATTAACTCGGTTACGGGTCGGTTATTCGATTTTATGCACATTCCTATCTAGATTTTGGTTGTGATTTGTGAAAGGTGATATCAAAAAAGGAAGGCTAATTATTTCTTTACATACATTTTTCTTTTGCTCTTTCTTTCTTTTTTGAACGGCGTCTTGACTCCGCAATAAGTTATTAGGCCTACCAATCACTAATACCTGAGTTTGAGCACTAAGATGAATTTTAGTCATCCATTATAAGTTTAACGCTCTAAATATTAGAACCCAAGACCACCCAACCAAAAAACACTCTTTAGTGAAAATCTCTGGCTAGCAGAAGAGATGCCTAATAGTCATTCTTTACATAGAATTGATTTCAATATTCTAATATAAAAAATTAATCATTAATAACCTATAAAATATCTTCGAACAATTAAATATGATTGTTGGAATTCAGTATTTTAATTACGTACCATTGTACAAGTTGTTTACATTTGTTAGTCCACATGGAGAATCGTATTTAGCATTCACGTATCATTCATATTTTCATCCTTAAAAATTAAGAAAATCACATTAAAACATATGCGGTTAATACGAAAAAATATCAAATATCGGTCAAGGACCAATCCATGATATATCATTTTTCGTGGTAAGATATCGATTATTAAATATCATGCATAAATTTATATACACCTATGTTTTTACATCCAAATAATGTTAATTTTATACTTTTTATGCATATATTTTTAAGTTTAAAGATCAAAATGTAAAGCAATGAAGATAGAGGCGATTATTTGTTATAATTAATAAACTGATTAACACCTTTTATGTAAAATATGGAAAGATAGAGAGGTTAAATGTAAAAAAAAAAAAATAATAAACTTACTTTAGCCCTAAAAGGCTAAAACACAAGTTAAGCTCCGCTCTTTCTTGTTTCTGCTGCCACTTTTTCTTCTTCTTAATTTCCGATAGGTTTCCGACAGTAATTCCAATTTGTCATTCCATTCCTCGCTTCATAATGGGAAAAACATGTCCATCACCCAATATTAGGGCTCAATATTCATCCCTTATATTCACCCCATACAATTAAATATTGACACATATACACATTATTTAAATCATATGAAATGAAATAATTAACCATTTTATATACACACAAAGGATGGGGATGTAGGATTTGAGATAACAATAGGTCGAGTTTATGATAGGTTTAGGCATTTCCAAACCCATACCTGGTTAATAATGTTAATCCCAAACTCGTTTCACAACCATTTTTTCAAGTAATTACTCATCGAGTATAGGGTAAACCCGTGGGTTTCAGATATATCCGTTAAGAATAAGTACATTTTTTTATCATAATTAAGGGAGATTAAAAAGTACAAAATCTAGTAACAAAAGTTACATATTACAATTTTGTTATATGACTAATAAGTATATTGAACCAATTTTAAAAATTAGCTTTAAAAAAATTCAATTGTATTCAGTATTTAAACGATTATTAACCCAAAAACTTAGGAAAGCGGAAAGTTTAAATAAATAAAACAATTGCACCAAAAAATAAATGATAACTTTGATGATATACTACATGCCAGGAATAGGGGTACACGGGACTATGTTAACGGGTAATCGGATCGCGTAATTGGGCATATTCCAAATCCCAAACGCATGAAATTTTTCGAAGGTAATCCGGAACCCGTCCCATACCCTAATGGGGAGGGTATTGTCTGTCCCAAAATTTTCAGAAATTATGATTTTCCTATCAAATTCGAGTTCCATTGTCATCCTTATGTAGGATGTGGAAGGTTTTTAGAAAATAAGATACATATAAGAAAGTTATTATTTTTAATTAGATCACAAGTATGAGAATAGAGAATGAAATATATGCTTAAATGATCCATTGAGAGTTCGAGGGTCATCAATAGATTTAAGATGGAAGCAACAAATGAATGCATGCATTGTGCTACTTTCTCCCAACAAAAAAGGTATTCTCCTTTGGACATCCATATGTTTAGACAACTATACATAGATTCTTAGAACAAAATCATGTAATGTAACTTCAAACACATCGCAATTTGTGAGCCTCTTCGCAAGTTGTGATGTGTCTAAACCATATATATTATGGTTGTTAACATATATATTATGGTTGTCTCTACACATGGATGGCCAAAGAAAATATTTTTCTAGCTGAGAACATTGTGATTCCAATTCCTTAAAGGCTACAAAGCTCACTTATACATTTTAATAGGATGTATTTTATTTTTTTTGGTTTGCTCTAAGAGTAGTCATGTGAATATTTATAGAACTCATGTGTCTGGTCAAGTACACTAATAATGCTTGAAGATATCAGTCATTTAATTGCTAATAAGTTTTTTCCATATATATTGACCATGTTTGACTTTAATTTTCATCAAAATAAGAATAATGATGATTACAGCTGAAGAGGTAGGTCCCAGCAGAGCCCAGTTGGACCTGCAAGACTCACCTTGAACAGGGACGTCTGCGCAACGACCAACTGCTCCCGCAGGACCCACCATGCTCAAAGAACCTTACGCGCAGTACGCCAGCTGTACCCGCAGGGAAAGCCTCCCAATGGTGAAGTACCCCGCCTGTTCCCGCAGTTGCGGATACAAGCCATCAGGGAAGGCTACCCGCACTAACAGCAAGGCTACACGCACAAGGCACTAGCTACTTCAGTAGTCACATGAAGAAATGAGCAAGGCGGGAATTCTCCCGCCTAAATGAGCCAGTTCGTATGCTTCTGGAAGATCTTTCGTACTATACCTGCTAAGGTATGGGCAGAACAGACGATTTGACCAGAACAGCCCTTGAGCCAATCACAGGGTGACAGCTCACCGACAACAGTACGAGGAGGAGCACCCTCTAGTACAGTTTGTCACTATTAGCCGCTGCCTACTCACCAACCCTTACAATGGGACGTGCGCAGCCTACAGTTGGTGGAACAGTGCAAAGCCGGCAGTAAAGGAACAGTGTACAGCCGACCTTGTTACTGTTGGCCGTAGCCTATCCACCAACCAGCATGGCCTGTGCGTAGTCCACTGTTGGTAGTACAGGAATATTATTCAGCCGGCTGTACCTTCTAGGAAACCTACCTTCGGCTATAAATACTCCAACACCTTGGAATGGTAAGGACATCATCTGATATCTCAGTCTTATCTAGCAATCTCTTAATATACACTTATATTCAGAGCAATCTAGTCTGATTCTCACGCCGGAGGGTGGTCACAAGGAGGAACCCCCCCCTTCTCAGTGACGAGCTTACGGTGTCTGTTTTGCAGGTCTCCAGAAGAACAACCTTCTCTGCTGGACCTCATCCTCGTGGGAAACATTACTTAACCCCCAGATTATCTATAATCTGCCCAGGGTTCACTTAGTGTTTCTTTAACAGCCTTAGCAACAGACGTTCTTCCTCGAATTATGTATTTACTGTAAATAGTTGTGACAAGTATGGATTAAAGATTTCAACCTGGACCACTCACTAAATGAATAAATGGAATAAACACTTTAAGTTAAAGTTTGAACCTGGACCACTCACTTATAAGGTAAGTGTCCGTTTTTGTTTTTATTTTTATTTTTGCAACAAATAAATTTAAGTTGTATAAAAAACAAGACAACAAATCAATGAAACATACATCATTCACTTGGTTACATTTTAATAGTAATAGTAATAATAATATCTACATAAATAATAACATAAACAAAAGTGGGAAGTCGTAACCACATGATTAGGAAGCTCATTTAAGCCGATTATTATTATTATTATTATTATTATTATTATTATTATTATTTTGGCTCTTTTGTCCCTTTGGTTATAATGTTAATAAACAAAAAGTTATTACTCTATTAGCGGGATCCTATAATGGATTGTACAAAACAACTAATTCAGACATATAATGAATACAGATATGCCGAATACAAATATAACGTGGTTTCACTAAAAATTTCATAGTTCCCTAATAAAAAAATCATTTATGCTCTCTAATAAAAACAAATATTTTTTCTCACTTAACACTCCCACATTAATCCTCACAATTTAAAACCAATTAAATCCTTAAAATCATTTATTACCATTTATTTGTTAACTAATAACTATTTGTGCATAGTTTTTAAAAAGAGTTCAGCGGGTCGTGTATAGTAACTCAGCGACGCCGAAGAACAATAACTATGTTTTCAGTAGGATTGGGTTTGTCATTCAAAAGAGGGTGGCGGCGCAGCTTGTTGCCCGCTTACCTGCCTCTCTGTTGTAACTGGGTCCTTTTTCTTATTATTAAAGTTGCTGTAAATAAAATTTACATAGTTTGTAAATCTAAAATAACTATTTATAATGTTACAATTTCAAGTGAAGTTATGCTTTAAATAGTTGTACAACATGGCTTTACAAGTGTTTTATGCATAACTTAGTAGTACAATCTGAAGTTTATTTTGTACTATGTTTTAATTCGACCTACAAACCCACTAATTAAATAATTTACACATGTTTCAATGCACTGATCATTTATCAAGCTTCTCTCCAAGTCTCAAACCGATCCCTCTTTACGATTCCACCGCCATCCATCGTCATGGTTTGATGACGACGCTGCCGTGATCGGTGCACGCCTCTTTATAATATTACAATTTCAATGAACTGATCAGACAGAGAAAATATTTATAGTTGTTTTGTTCCACTATAGTCTCCAAAGCAATTCAAAGGTGAAATCGCGTCCTCATTTGGTCAATTATCATACTAAAACTTTATTAACTAACGTACATGCTATTTGCTTGATTTTGATGAGTAGGAAGGCATATTACTTTACATTGAAGATGTCAAGCAAAGAATTAGAGGAGTCCAAGAAAGGGTTTAGTTACTAAACTTTGTTTTCCTTTATAGTTGTGTTACTATATTTTACTTTTTCAACTGCATGATGAATGACATGATATGTACTAGGACTATGAAGGATGCTTAGAGGGTTTTAGTTGATCGTTTGATCATCTTTCATATACAGGATTTGGGCACTAAAGAGTAAAAAAAATTTGTGCCTAAAATATTAGAAGGGAAGGATAAAGAGAAGAACAAAGCTAAAGCAGTTTTTAAGCGGGCTGCATGTCGGAAGATTTTATTGAGTGCAAAACAATTTTGTAAAATACAAGAAACAACATATGATGGACATCATGTAGCCTTAAGTTCTAGCCGTTTTTGTCGTACAAGAATGTCAGGCTCCGGAACCTAAATATTCGTTAACGACTTGAATGATATGAAGTTTTTTGAATATCAACCTGCTGGCAATGTAGGAATTTTCAAGTTTTTGGTGCATTTTATATCAATGTTTTTAGCAGTATGTCTAAATAGCCATAGCTAAAACTTTTTAACGATTTTTGTGGCAACGTTTGAACGTTATGATTTGAACCCCCTCCAGTTTTCGGTTATGGTTTGAATACCCCTCTCCCCCCGCAACGCGGGGGGTTTAAAATACTAGTTAAATACTAATTTCAAGGATGGAAATAAGAATAAAAAGAAAACTTAAATTGTATTAAAGGTAACCATTTTTGGAAGTCTTCAATTTATAAAACTAATTTTTCATAAAAAGTTTTCAAAAGTTATACCGATCAATATCACAAGTATTTAATTTAAATCCCAATATTTTCGCGTTTATGATAACAAGATAAATTAATTAATACAACAACAAATGTGGTATATAAATAAATTTTAACAAACGTGTGATTTATTACAATAGTGTTTACTTTTTTTACTTTTGTAATTGTAATGTAAATTGTACAACTTATTAATAATATATAATAATTTTATTGTCTACTATTTTACCTTTTTGTTTATTATTTTATATTAAATTTTATTCTTTATATTTTATCTTTTCCTGAAACACGTGTAGTACATAATCAAAATAACAACAAAATTAGTGACTTATTAGTGTATTACAATATATCTATTTTTTTAGCAACTACCGTACAATGAACACTCGAGCTATTGATAGAACGAGTTTTGTTGTCATGCTCACAGACAAATCGTGGCACTTTGAGATAGCCATTGGCGTACTCAGCAACCCACAAGGGATTCGTATGTGGACTTTGGAGTGTGTTAGGGTGAAGTTCACCGTGCCCTTAGAGGTTTTGATTTTGGAAGCTTTGAACTTTTTAACTTTAAGGTAATGTTTGGAGTACAAGAATGACAGATGGAATGAGATGGATTATTATTAGTGAATACAAAAATGGATGTTTGGTTTGTTAATGAAATAAAACCAAGAACTACAATAAGGAATCTTATTTCATCAAATTCATTCATTTCTACTACCTTTTTTTATTTCATTCATCTTTCATCTTATTTTTCTCAACACCACCACCACCAATGCTACCACGGTCTTCGCCACCACCGTCATGGCCACCCAATGTTGTAAAAGTAGGTCTACAAGGCCGAGTACTCTCCGAGTACTCGCTACAAGGTATGGTGCCGAGGGGAGTTTCTTTAACTCCGCCTAGTTACTAAAAATTGTTCAAAGGTGGTCAACATTAGTCAGAATCACATCTAGTCAGTTAACTTGTGTCTATTTTCACTTAAAAAATACAACATAATTCGTATTTCTATAATATTAAAGAAGAAATATCATTTTTTAATTAATGATTCAACATTTTCAGTATAATTTCGTGTTTAAAAAAGTATTTCTCTTATTTATATTGATATTCACTTATTTTGTTATAAATATTAATAAATTTATGATATTTGAAATATATATATACCCAAAAATTATTTTCTTCATATTTATCATGTACGAGTACTCTCCGAGTACTCCCCGAGTACTCCCTCCAAGGGGGTCGGCCGCCTAGAGACCGCCTAGCGACTTTCGCAACATTGCCACCACCATCGTCATCTTCAGCACCGCTGACTCCAAAACCACCGCCACCACCACCAACTGACAACACCTCTGCCGCCACCGTCACCACCACCACTGCCATTTCCATTGCCATTTATATTTTGGTAAATTTTATTTATTTTAAGATTGAGGTATTTTTGTTATTTGTATTTCGTTCTCGTTTCTTTTTGTGATTAGCAAACAACATAAAGTAATGATTTATTTCATTTTCTCTAGTTAACCAAATAAAACAAAATGAATATAATGATTCATTTCATTCTCATGTTCATTTCATTTCTTCTTTAATCCATTACCTCATAGTCTCATACCAAACAAACCCCGCATCTCCGGTCTCCAAGTCAGACATGCCTAGATTGTCGTTTAATGCCCAAAATTTATATACCTTATCAAATATCTAATGACTGATTTTGAATATTGATTATTATTGGGTTTTGAATCATGACTGACAGATTTTACTTGATTGGTGAAGATAACGAAAAATTATAATATGAAGTTCGTGTTCTTCTGTTGAATCTATTCATACTAGAAAAAAAATTGTTATGTTATGCATGATACGATAATTAAAGGGAAATTAGAAATATAAGTTTATTGTAACATAAAGGAATCATAGTAGAGAAAATTCATAAAATGATCCATATTAATTAAGAGAGAGAATCGGATTTGACCCAAATTTTGAAATATTTTCCCAAATGTCCCAACAAAAACTCACGGAGCCGACACTCTTGGATTCCCATCGATAGATTTCATTAGCCAGTAATATGTTGGCACATGTAATATGTCTGACTCCACCCATTACTTTTCTGAGCAAATCCATTAGACCCGTTTGATTTGGTAGCAAAGATAAAAACCATCTCATCCGTGATGTTTCATATTGTTTTCAACATCAAAATGTTGTGAATTAAGAATGATTAAATTTCTACTATAAACTAACACAACAAAGGATTATATAATAAGATATTTTATTAACCTAAAGGATTTTTATAAAACCCATACAACAAATTGATTTAATCAATATTTATTGAATTTTAAATACTCTTGAAAAATTTTATCATTAAAGGCATGTCTTCCATAAAATCCAATCTAGAAGACTTAACATTGATTAAAAAAAAGAGTTAAATCATAATATAAAAAATGGTTTGAGTCAAACGTAGAAGAATTTAGTGTTTTTGTATGGAAAAACCATAAAAGATATCTCATTTTGATTTAAAACTTAATAGTTATTTCAAGGTCAAAACCTATTAATTTTGACATGAAAAGAAAAAAAAATGAGTTGCTAAAGATGATAACGACATCTCACAATGTTTAAATCACAAAACAAAAGGATGTGTGATATGGTCGTCCACGGTTGATTGGATCGACGGTCGAGTCACCAAAGTGCACAAACCTTGTGTTTTAGACAAGGTTCGTGTCAAATTTGTTCGTTTCATTTTCGTTCGGTATTTCCTATATTTGTCTCATCATATATTGTACATCATTGTATTGAGTATATTACAACCTTATAATACACATGAGACAAATATGAAATATGCAAAGTGAGACAACATATATGGTGCAATGTGTTGTATATGATAACAATGTACATTGGTTTTCTTAAAGAATGCTCGCCCTCTTTGTCTAATTAGCCTTGTTTTCACTTACCCTTCGTTAAGATTTCTTGCATTAACCTATATACTACGGTACAATCACGATCCGATGCCATCAAATTCCCATCGCGTCTTCGTCGCAAACCAAACAAGCTAATCACCGAACCCAAACATCCCAAGAAGAAGTACATATAAAATGAGTCAAAAAGTTTATCTAAATAATGTGGCTAACTCAATATTTGCATAAGCTTACGTATAACTACACGTTTAATGCATTTAAAAGTGCGAATAATTTTTAACAAAACAAACACAAAATGCTTCATCTTGTATTTAGGCCTCAATCTCTCCGCCAGTGCTTTAAAAAGGTAGCGTGTATTGTATTTTATTTTACTTCTGATTTGTTCTTGCAAATTACCATAATGACCTTCCAATGCATGCTCCATATAACCTTTAAGTTCAGTTTCAGGATGCTAGACTAAGACTATATGCAAAGGCACTGCTTTCCCACAGTTGGCTACAAAATTCTACGAGTCTTGTTTTGGACACTCCTGCATAGTGGCACTGAGGTACTCTCATGAAATTATTTCATTATGACCATGTGAAACAAATGTAACGGGTAGTTTTGCCGTTTTCTTTAAAATTCAACTTTATACTTTATTTTTCGGGCGTTCATGAAGTCTAATTGCAGTTATTTCCTAGGTGGTTCAGTTACTTTTAGCTTCAGAGCTCTTGATAAGCCACTCATGCCCCTACTAGCTGCGTTTGTAGGTAATATACTTTGGTATGGTTAATCTCAAGTGTATTTAGAGGTGAAGTAACATAAATATTATATTTATAGTTATGATTATGTTCTATATTTGGAATCGTGCTTGTGTTAGTCTTGTAGTGAAAAGAAATTCAATGCCAATTGAAATGTTAGAAATGAGATAACAACTGGAGCGCTAGCAGGCGGAACTTTGTGCTCGCTGTGGTAGTTTCTTGATAAATTACATATATTTCTATTAACATTGTGATGCATTATAAAAACAGTTATTATAAATCATATTAAATCATATAAGTTAGTGTTTTAAACTTTTTAAATAATTATTAAGAGAAATGGTATATTGTCATAAAGCTATTATCCAGGTAAAACGGACCATCTTTAAACTACTAATTACATGTATTTCCATTAAAAAAGCACCGCCTTCCAAACTATCTTGTATTGACTTGAAAGACAACTCAACATCTTTGTCTCATTACCATCACTTTTACTCAACATCCACTAAGATTTCTTTCATTAACCTATACAGAATTAGGTTTTGGATACCAACTTGTCTGATGCCATTAAATTTATGTCGCGTCTCCGCCATAAAATAAACTCATACTGATTAAATCCCCATCGCGTCCTCGCCGCAACGCGCGGGCACACCTTACAATACATGTTGCGCACAAAAAAAAGGAAAAAGAAAGAAAAGAAAAGGAAAAGAAAAGAAAAACTATATAACTAAGAATCTTAATCTTAAAAATATATATAAACGAAACCTTTAAATGCTTTCTGGTTGCTTCTTACGTTCTCTCAAGCCAACATATTGTTTTATTTGTGAATTAAGATTTCCCATGCATTTAACCCGAATTCACGGGTATGAGTCTCACCAATCCCATATGACCTTAAACAGGTTATTACATCTCATTATATTAAACTTAATCTCACTAAATATCTAATATAAAAATCCTATAAAATAGAGATCTACTAAAAACTAATATCCAATTTTTAAAGAAAAATATACCGTTTATATTAAGAAATTATTTTATAGTAAAAATAAATAAATCAGTGGGTCATGGGTTTCACCAAACCCATAGCTTTTAAAAGGGTTATAACATCTCATTTGTTTGTGAAACTCTTTCATCATCAAACCCAACCCTGAGTATATTATTAACTTTCTTACAATAAATAATATTAAAATCAAAAAAATATATATAAACATTAGAAACGAAAAATATAAAATAACCCTGTAATACGGGGGGTTAAAAACTAGTTATCTATATAGTTGTATTAACAACCTTGACAATTATTTAGCTCGTGTTTGAGTACAATGTATTAAAAGTCTTTTAACACTTTAGATAACTATTTTAAACAAACATCCTAAATACTCTAGTTAACTGGCTTTTGTTTCAACTTCTCCGGTCAAGAAACAATATGTAATCTTAACGACTTGAGCACAAATAAGAATAATCCATACCATCACTTTCTTCTTATAAAACAAAGTTTGTATTTTGCCATTTATCTATTTCACGCTTATTGATTTATTCATCGTATCTTCTTTTCATTTTCTGTTAGCCATATTTTTGATTAAATATCATCATTACGTCATATACCCGATTTGCCAAAAATAAAGTGTTTCAATATAAATGGCTTTTTTTTGCTAGGGTTTGTATTAGTTAAAAAAACGAGGAGAAGAAACATGATAAATGCTTCAAATTAATCAAAAGTGGCAAAATTAGAGGAAAGCTTTGGACTTGAGTATATCATGTCCCAGGGAGATTATATATAAAAGATTAATCCTTAATAACCTGTAAAATCTCCTAAAAGTAAGAGGTCTTTGAACAATTAAAATACAATAATTTAATTACCTTTCGCAATAAAAATTAAAAATACAACCATAGAAACAAGATAAAAGTGTTTTCAAAGAATCTATATTTGTTAGTCGAAATAAGAAAACTTACTCTTAGTATTCCAAATTTCAAATATTTTAGATGAAACAATAGCATATGAATGCACACATTTTGTTCCCACCTTCCAATAAAAAACGTATACAGTTTTGGGCATCCACATGTTTAGACAATTTGTAGAATCTTAGAGAAAATCAATGCGAGTTCAAACACGTCGCAACTTGTGAGCTTCTTTGCAAGCTGCAACGGCGTGATGTGTTCTCACCCGAAGAGAATTTTGTTTAAAGAAGCTAGTACACTTGTCTACACATATTACAATTGTCTCCACACGTGGATGACCAAAGAGTATACATTTTTTTAGCTTGGAAGAACACAACGATTCCAAACCCTCAAAGAGTATGCAAAGCCCACTACATTTCTAATAGGATATATTTTTTTCGTGGTTCGCTCTAAGAGAAGGTGAATGACTATTTAAGGTACTCGTCTTGTCTTGCAATGGTCAAGTAATAATGCTTGTAGATTTAGATTATTTGATTGAAATTAGTTTTTTTCCATAGATGTTGATCTTGTTTGATTGTAATTAATACTGAAATACAATTAATGATATTTATGGCCTCAACATTAAACGTTTTCCCTCGAATTATATGTATAAGGAAAAAAAGTTATATGTATGAAATTACGATAATAAGTATGAATTTATGTTTGATTTGTTACGCTGGGTTCATGAACTAATATGAATGTCGTTGTTTATACGGTTAGGTTCACTGGCAAATGTGTAACATCCCGAAATTCTCAAAAATAATATTAGTTATATTATTTATTGTCAGTGAGGAAGTTTACTCGGGATAACGGGAAATAATTAAATAAGAAGGAGTTAGTATGGGTCGGCTAGTGTTGGGTAATGGATATGAGTTATGGACTTGGGAAAGAAGGAAGAGACCATGGGTTAAGCCCATGATCCATAATTATATAAACCTTAAATTCTCATTTTTCATTCATTTCACACATATTCTATACGCCACCAAAACACACACTTAGTTTTCTCTCATCATACTTTCTCTCTCTAGCCGAAACCAAGAAGAAGAATCGATCCCGGCCCGAGGTAATGATAGTATGATATTGTAGAGATCCAAACCCGACAGATTTAGTCACGAAACGACGAGCCGACACCGTTAAACCATTGAAGTCACGAGATCCGGGTGGAATCGGGTATAAACCGAACCTAAGATGAGCTTAGGGGTCACCCTAGCTCAGATCTGGATCGAACGGGACGAAAAACGGTGAAAACGGTGGTGAAACGGCTGAGATATCATTTTTCCGGCGATATCCCGGTTTTCTGGCGAAGGCGGCGTCGAAGTTGGATGTACGAGGTAAGGATGTCATAGAATGTTCTCTGACATTTTGACCTAACCCTAGTTCGTTAGCGGTGACTTAACGAACTAGAAGGCAATTCGTTAATCCATTTCGTTAAGAGGAAGTAAATACTAGAAGCAGTTCGTTAAGTCATTCGTTAAGGATAAGTAACGAAGAAGCTCCAATTTTTTAAGTAGTTCGTTAAGGAAGAACTAACGAATGAACCCCAGTTCGTTAAGGGTTCAGTTCATTAAGGATTCAGTTCGTTAAAGGACCGGTTCGTTATAAAGGTCCAATTCGTTATGAAGGATGACGAACTAGAATAACGAATCAGCTAACGAATCAAGACAACGAAGCTGGATAACAAATCAGATCATGTGCTAGATAACGAATTAGACTGTGATCTGACAACGAATTAGGCTTAATTCGTTATAGAAAATGTGATAACGAATTAGATGATAATTTAAAATCGTAATGAAAAATGTGTTTCAAAGGTGGCATCCGAAGTGATAGGCTCAGCCCGAACCTTTTTTGGAAAAAGGAATCGAGACTTAGTCTTAGCAAGGATGGGTTGATCCCTCGCCTCGCGGATGCTTTTACGCACACGCCCTTTGTCCTCAAAATGGGCATTAAGCATGGAGCTCCGACCTGAAAACATAAAAGTTGATCTATAAGAATACTCAAGTAAGAAAAAAGACAATAACAAATAACTTACGTTCATGCAGATTCACAAATATAGGTTCCATAAATTCTGCCGGCCACAAACGGCTCATGCCTGCCCACACTAGGGCTTCCTCTGGAAATGCACGCATGAGTGTTGGTTCCGTCATGAGAATACGATACCAGTCACGACCTTCGTGAGCAGCCGTCACAACATCCGGGAGAGCAGAATTTACCGGACGGCGGACCATAGATAAAGGAATAACGTCTTCAGAAATCCAGAAGAATTTGCTCCGCCAGTCCGTAGAAAGCTTTTCAACTTCGTACCCGATACGCCGATCGGAAACTTCTTGGCATATGTACCAGCCATTACGGTTAACAAGACGATAGAAAACTGGAAGTCGATCAGCATGAGGTACAATATCACGCGCTATACATACGAATTCGTAGTGACGAATTCGCATCATGGCACGCGGATGCAGTTGGGATATATGGATCCCATAGACGGTTAACACTTATTCAAGGAATTTCGTTATGGGTAAACGGAAGTTCCCATGAAAAAAGTAATCAGAATACAAAGCCATTTTCCTAGGCGGTGGGAAACTGGCTATCGAACCAGGGCCTGGGAACTCTGGTTCCCACTCTGGTGGAATACCGTAAGTCTCTAACAACTTCTCATAGTCA
The DNA here is from genome assembly GCF_021521415.1 of Bidens hawaiensis. Lineage (NCBI taxonomy): Eukaryota > Viridiplantae > Streptophyta > Magnoliopsida > Asterales > Asteraceae > Bidens > Bidens hawaiensis. The sequence goes on from NW_027502236.1 coordinate 34,350, forward strand.
GAATAGTCCCATAAAATTTCTATCTCGTCAACCTTTGTTTGAACGTTCGACATTTTAGGAAGATCTAAGGAGGACATATAAGAAAGATTCGATACTTTATCAGAGAGAAAACAAAAAGATGACTAGAGAATAAAGACGATAAAACTTCTATTAGAAGATATATCTCATTATTTATACCCATCGCAATTAATGCGATGGGATATGAACAGTAGAGAGAGAAAAACATTACCTAACCAGCGACTGACACGTCTCGCGGAAAATTCGAAAAAGATAAAAAGTTGTACAGTTGGGTACAGTGACAGCCGTAAAAAATGTTCCATCACCTGTTCGCGCGCCTGCGAGTGGTCAACTTGTCCTTTTTCATGATTATCCATACCATCAGAAGATATTTTCTACCTAACTTCTGAATAATAAAAATCCCCAATACGCATGAAGTGAAGAAACACTGGACTGGGGAGACTTGTAGAGGTAGGGTACCAAAAGACCCAAATACCCTTAAGTACCACCCGCGGGTCACAGAGAATCCTCTTATAAGACACCCGCGGGACACATGGACCACCCGCATATCACGAATGAGGAGGAACGTCCTCACAACACGCGCGGAAGCATCCTGGCATCCTCAAAAGTCATCCGCAAGACGGGATATCTGTCCGCCTAAACATTAGGAAGACAATACCAGTAGGACAGCTGTCATCACTCAAATACTCTCTAGAAGAAGATTCATGACTCTTACTTGGGGAATATGTGACTGAACAGCCAATAAATAAAGGACACTTGGCCAGTTTGTTATAACCGTGCACATGGCCAGGGTGCAATCCATCCTATCATTGGGCGACGCGTGTCCAGGTTGTTATACTCATGCACATGAGACGTATAGCTCAACCTATCACAAAAGGACACGCGTCCAGGCAGTTATCAAAGATCTTCTGGAAGAGGACAGCTGGCCCAATCACTTTCCTACATCCTTCGGCTATAAATACCTTGTCAAACGATATGAGGTATTCATTCTCTCACTTGCATTCTGACTATACTTAGTGTGTTTACTTCAGTACTTTCTCCATTTACGAACGTTACTGATTCTCACACCGGATGGTGGTTACAGGAAGACCCCCCTCTTGTCCTTCCTGTAACGAGACTCACGGTGTCTGTTTTGCAGGTTCAGGTCATTGGACTTTGGGAAGTCACACTCATATCATTGGTAGTAATTATCGTATCTTACCCTGTGGACTCATTGGATCCAGGACCCATACCTGGGGATCGGATCCGTGTTTCTTCACAGCCTTATTTGTTAGTCGTTGGGGAAAAAGGGAAAACGAAATGGGTGTTGCTCTCTCTTCTTCACGTCAGATCTAAGCCATCCACATTTTCGTCCGATGAATTCCACTCCCATCCACATTCCCTCTCTTCTCATCACGTCCCTTGCGCCTCTCTCTCTCTCTACTATTCAATTTGTATATCTATACATACTTTAGAGAATCGGATATAATTCAACATATAATATAAATTCTTAAACTTTTCTTTAAATTATATCTACAAATTGTTTCTTAACTTTAAATGTGAATGCTCTTGCTTCCTTTGACTTGTCAAATTCTGTTCATTAGTGATCCCTTTTTTCTTTTTAATATATCATGGTGTCCCATTTGATTACCCTAATCTAAAGTAAAACATGTAAAACACCACATTTACCACAGTCCACAGGACAAATATTTCATTCAAATTTCCAAACAACAAAGTGGTCCCTTCACAAATGAATTGACCTAGTTTTTAGTGATAAAAGTTAACACACCAGTTTAATACATTTATTATACCCTTGTTTTTAAAAAAAAAATATATTATAAAATGACTTTATAATGGATCGGTTAACAAACCAGGTATCGTATTATTCCATTGGTTGACATGTTTTTAAACCCAGATTATACAAAATAAAATATAAATTAATTTTATTTTTATATATATTTGCAATGGTAGCAAAATATATGGACTAAAGTAGTAAATGAGATTTTGGGAAATGAAGTACAAATCCAGTCAACCTCCTATCATGTTCGCTGATTCAATTAATTGACACCATAACCAATTACCGATCCAAATGAAAGTGGTATGCTCAACCAGATTTGTGGTGTATGCATTTCTTGATACGAGTATATAACCAGCCAGTCTAGTCAAATTTTGAGAATAATGCTAGTAAGACTTTAAACTATAGCAACTACTTTTTTAGACATTTAGACTACTAGATACTACTCTAATTAAGAACAACACTAATAAGACTTCAACCTATAACGACTACTTTGTTAGACATTACCAATATGATACTAACATTGCTTATAAGGCGAGTGCAATCATGTTCATTTGATAGGTTACTTATTCGACGTAATGAATATATCAACAACTTCGATCAAAACATTATACCTTATAGTGTTACATTCAATACGGTGTAAATGCTGAATACTAGTTTGGTAATGTGTATTGAATGTGGTGCAAGTGTGCAACACATTTTTTTATTCTAAGGACATATATGCATATCTTTGAGTATTCTTAAGAACTAAATTTTAAAAAGTCGTATGTTTGAAGTTTTAGATTTGAAAACTAGGGGCCTGTTTTGTATGAGACAGTGAAATAAATGAGGAAATGAAATCGACAAGAGATGGATTATTATTCTATTGTTTTTGCTTGATTGCCAATAGTATCTCTTTATTTATTTTATAATTAATTTTAACTCCTGTAAAAATTTAAGACAAATTCTTAAACAATTATTTTTTTTGTCGTCTTTTTCTTCTGTTTTTCTCGTCTCTACACACATTAAAAGTTTGCATACTTCCCACTTTAATTAGTGTGCCTTTTAATACAACTATACATAGTGGAAACTTGCTAGAACCTAACATAAAATTGGGACCTATGTTATTAATCTTAATAAATGCAAATTCAAAACTTTGTATCTAACACTCCGATGTCACACCACTAAGCTTATTTATGTAAAACATCTTTTTTAGTTATGTGTACTTCCAATCAAGATTGAAAATTAATATAATATCAATGATACATTTCTATCATCATTCATTTCATTGCAACATGCATTTAAGACCGGATATAGTGAGTTTGCGCCCCACTACACATCATCACCTCATTACTTAAACGCCGGTAAACCCATTTCGTAGTGTTGTCACGCTCTTAGGCCCCTTAACCTTTGGGCGCCAAAAGGATAACGTGCAAGAGGGTTTTATTTTTTTGGGAACTACCACACACAATTGTTATATGAAAATAAAAGATTAATTAATAACTGTGCTATTAAGTCTAACCATTACGCGTTTTTGACATAAAAGTTAATGAGAGCCCATTCTTTTGGGGCACTAACGTGAACAGCTGTTTTTCACTTTTTTCGCTAAACCACCACACTTAGTCTAACTAAATAACTTCCTTTAATAATAACAAAATAAGTAAAAAACTTTACGCATGATTATAAATTGTACAAGTAGATTCATGTAGTGGGTACAACTTTAAAAGCATGCATGACAATTGGTAGCATGTAGAGGTGGCAAATGGGTTGGGTTGGGTCGAACGAGTCATGAGTTGAAATGAGTCATGGGTCAAAACGAGTATGAGTCAAAATGAGTTTGGGTCAAAACGAGTCAATTAAAAAAAGGTTGTTTTGGTTCGGGTCAAAATAGGTTAGGGTCAAACCGGGTTTTTTTTTTTGTTTTTGTTTTTGTGAACGAGAATAACGGCGGAAACATTTTAGTTTTTTTAGATTTTTTGTTTTTTACTTATATTTTAAGTTATGATTTTTTTAATTATTTTTTTTTGAATTTTTTAAAGGGTTTTCTATTAAGATCAAAAACCCTTAAAAAATATTTAAAAAATAATAATAAATAAATTATAACTCAAAATATAAATCATAAACAAAAAAAGTAAAAACACTAAAATGTTTCATACGTTGTCCTCGTTCCATTAAAAAAAACATCTATAATCGAACCGAAACCGAAAGAATCAACGAAAATGAAACAAAGAAACAAAAAGCCAAAACCGGACCACATCAATCGAAATCAAAAAAATCATAACGAAACTAAAAGAATTCAAACCGAACAAAAACAAAACTGAAAAACGAACAAAAACGAGTCCGGAATCGACCAGAAAGAAACAAAAGAAACCAAAACCCAATACGTCACGGGTGAAAACTCGTGTTGGCTTGAAACCTGAACTGAACCCGTTCCAATCTGAAACCCGTTTCGTGCCGAAACCTGTCTTGTACGAAAACTCGTTCTGATCCGAAACCTGTCACATTTCCTTAGGACACTAACCCACATCGACCCATTTCTTTGAACTTGTCGACCCATTTTGACCCGAAAATAAAATAATGAAATTTCAAATGACTCATTTTGACTCATTTAGTTAAAACCTTTTACCCAAACCAACTCATTTAACTTTTAAAAAACTCAAATTGACTAATTTGAAAAGGGTTTGGATCTAGATTGCCACCCCTAGTAGCACGTAGTATATATATCACTATTAAGTTACTCTCCATGTCTGCACAAACCGGTCCCATTAATTCGTACATGAAAACGATGCAACAACAATATGATCGTCCACAACGGATAACAAGATTCCCACCGTGGCAGAGTATTGGCAACATCACTGGCCGACCAATCAATCGACATTCTTCAAATTACCTAAACACGTCTCATTGCAAATGTTGTTAACTTGTACGTACGATGAAAAATCCAAAACTAGAATATATATATATATATATATATATATATATATATATATATATATATATATATATATATATATATATGAACTGTTGAGGCGTGCCTGTGGCTGTGTATCGTCGTTTAGTTAAGTTAAGTTGGATCTGGTGATGACAAAAAGGAACATTCAAACCAGTGGCGGACCCAAGAATTTTTGTCAATGGGGTCCTAATTTTTTCGGTTTACAAAATTTCCGGACCAGTCGTTATTCGGGTCGGGTCGAGACGATGAACATAATAAAACAAGGAAATATGGTGTCACTGGAAACGAGTAAGTAGTAAGAATTTAGATTGGAAACTAGATAAGAAAAGAGACTTTTAATTCATTTTTATTCATACACGAAAAACATAAACGTAAGCTATATATATGGTATTACATACACGACCAAACATGAAAAATTAACTCTAACACATATAAATGATTAATTATAATATGCATGCACAAGATAAATAATAAACAAATATGCAAAACTCATGCTATCATTATATATGTTGCATGGTGATAATGATTATATGTGAGAAACTAACGAATAACAAAAATACCCTAACTAAATAACTAATATTGACTTGGATATAAAAAAACAACAAAAACAAATACCCTAACTAAACAACTAATATGGACTAGGATATAAAAAAAAAACAAAAACAGAGTATGGTGAGGCTTGAACTTGCAACCTCTCAAAGGAAAAACAAGAGACTTTCCACTAGACCAGTTCAACCTTAATAGTATGGGTTCCAAGTATTATTTTTTATGGGGTCCTTACAAAATTTAATACACCGCCTCTTGGTAATTTTTAAAAAACATTGGTGTCTCGGGACCCCGATGGGTTCTATGTGGGTCCGCCCCTGATTCAAACAGCTTTCACGCCTTTCTATAATTAATAATAAAAGTGACCGGCGGTGGGCCTTCACTTCCGGCGATCCAAAGAAAAAAAAAAGACAGATAGATATCATAACTTTATTCCGTTTGTGATAGATATAAAGTGTTTGGTCAAATTGGTGCCTAAGTTTTTCTTTTAGTGGTGAAACATGTTCTTTGTAGTTAAGTAATATATATTATAAGAATTGTAGGCAAGTTATGTTTTAATCGGTTATAATTGGGTAATTTATAAAATAAAAAAATTATATGTGTGTTTTAGGTGTGGAGTGTGGACTATTTCAAAATGTTTTAGTTAAGACAACATAATGACTCATGAATGAAACAGTGTGTCAGTTTGATAATCAAAACGGTTAACGTTTAATTTGATAATTGATTAGCTAACCATACTTGATTTCATATGGTAATAAAATCTTAGAAAATATGTGATAATGACGTGTAAAGCTTTTCAACTTACATGTAATTTTTTTATAAACGACATCTTTTTTGTTCACTATACGACCCGAACGCTCTCAAACATCCTGATACGACGAGTCCAATCAACTTTGGTTTCAACTTGGATTAGCTTGGTTATTAACTTATATATTGGAACTTGAAACTAATCATAAGACCTAGTTTTTTTAGGGCACCTCACAATCTCGCAATAGTTGTGCTTATCATGTTTGTAACATCTTTAAAGTGAACATAGGTTTCTTTGACCGGCATGAATCGACTTAATTGCATATTAATTAAAAATCTTTTATTCACAATTAAAAGAAATCGCTTTAAACAATATTAATTGGTTTTAGTTATAACAAAAAATTCATCCTAGAAATAGAAAGAATAATCGGTTCACTTGATAGTCAAATATGGAGGAAATCTCTACATATTTTGTTTCGTTTCCATGAAACAAACTTGTTCATTTAACAAACAATTAGTTGCTTTAAACTCGCGTATTGTGACGGGGATAGAAGGGAACTCACTCGGTCCGTATCGATTCATTATGGTATTGCGGTTTGTACCATATTAAAAACTTGTGGGGTTGTTTATGTAACTTAATGAAACTTGAGGGTTATCATATTAAAAGCTTGTGGTGTTATTGTGTAATTAGTAGAACTTATGAGTTATCATATTAAAAACTTGTGTGGTTACTTATATAATTAAATGAAAGTTACTATATGTAAATATGTGTGTGTGGTTGTTGGTTTGGGGGGGGGGGGGGGGGGGGGTAATTGTGTAATTAACTAATTTTGGTGACTGTGTAGGTGTTTATAGCTTCTTGTCGTTTTAAAAAAAAGGTTACGCGATTAATGGAACTTAAGGATTACCATGTAAAAGTTTGCTAAGTTAATTATGTAATTAACGGTTTTCAAAACTACTCGTTTAATATATATTTAATATCTCATACTATCAGACCAGTTTGTTAGTCACCCGACTATAGTACGTACCCTAGACATATAGTAGTAAAATATGTTTTAAAGAAACTATGCTTATAATTTGGAGCTAGACAAATCCTATTTCTCATTTGTTTTCCATTTGATTCTTGAAGCTACATATATTAGCTTGATTTTAAATATTTATATACGTATTTATTTGTATTTTGCATATTATAATATGTTTTTAACTAAGTACACAACCAGGATGTAACTTGCAAGTGGAGAAAAGTACCACCTGCATTAATAAATTAATAATGCTTGTAAATCCGAAATGAGTTAAAAACATGTTAATCCATTTACAAGTTACAACCCTATGTCCCATTTAGACTCGATCAAAATCCTAACTATTTTCATATTAGTTTTTTTTTTCTTTTATTTTTTTATTGTGTGTGTAATGTGAACCGGTTGTTCTTCATTTTTGATCATTTCTTTTGCATAACGTACTGCATGCATGTTTAGCAATTTCACAAACAATCAATAAAGACATAATTAAATATTCAATGTTTAGTTTATCCCAGCCAACTTTTCCTACATATTTTATGAAACCATCCACGATCAAACATCTATATATAGGCAGGCTTACCAGGCCACAACATGTATAGAAAAACGACAAACGTCATAATTTTCCAACACAAAAGTCCATCTTCAAGGGCTTCATGGAAGCAATGATAAATGTGAGTGGGGACGAAGAGATACCGCGTTCGAATGTGAAGAAGAAAAATGCCCGTGAGCCTCTCATTGTTAAGATTATGGATTATTTTGACATTAATGGACGATATATGTGCTGGCTACTAGCCATGTGACGGTGCTGGATAAGACATTCTGGTTGGTCATTGTGGTGGGCACTACACTAGTGGCCACTCTAGTAAATCGAAATTTTGGAATGTATGGAGTTAAAGTATACAAGGATACGTGTAGTTGGTGGTTGAAATGTCTTAACAAGAACATAAAAACACAGTTGAAATGTCTTAACATATTCATTTCCTAGCTTCTTCATTAAACTCATATTTGTCAAAAAAAAAAAAAAAACCTTTAATCTTAAAGAGAGTTTATTTCATTAGCTGGAAATTAGAATATAAGGGGGGGACGGGGCACCACGTGATGGATCACCCATCACGCGTGGTGGGTTTGTCAACACCGCCGCCACTATCTTGTCACGCGAAATGGAGGGGCTTTGCGTGATGGCCATCACGTTGTTGATACCGAGATTGTGAATGTTGGGGTTTTTTTTACCGTTAGGAGGGGGGTGGTTATGACCATTGGGGGGGAGCCGTCGCCGGAAGTGATGGGTCACCGGAAAAAAAACAGGGAAGAAGGAGTGTTGCGTTTTGTTAGTATTATTATTATTATAATTTAAATACAATTTACACATTTAACCCCTTAACTTTCACATTTCTTTTAAACAGAATTTAGAATTATTTAAGAATTAAACCTTGAACTTTTGAATGCTATAAAAATGATATAAAAGTCGGCTAAGTTGGCGGAAACGTGACGAGGCCTATGTCAACCATTTTTTTGTCGGTTTTATTTATTTATTTATCTTTGTAACATTTAATCTTGCAAAAAAAAAAAAAATTTCCAACACACACCACCACCCATAGTAAAAAACTATCACATGTGATGGATTTGGGGTTGGTGATGTGGCACCATTTGATTGGGTGGGGTGTGTGATGAAAAATTTCATCACATCTACCACCCCTCCCCCTAAGGGTGTGGGTATGAGACGCTTGGATGATGTGGCAAGGTTGTCGACGGGACCACCGCCCCATGTGGACGGTGCCGGGAAGCTAAGGACGGAGAGCTTACGAGAGAGACCCGAATTCTCAGAGAAGCTGAAGCCGAGATACTATGAGTGAATAGGAACTAGAAGTTTACGGCTAAGTGGTGACATGACAAATCTAACCGGTGGGGGAACACTGCCCCTTTCCACCAGCTTGCTGGTGGGAGAGGGACAACTCCATGCACCCTAATATCTTTTTATAAAGTTGTTAATAAGGAAAATTCTCAAAATAATCATTTTGTACCATGGTTTTTCACAAAGAGCTCAAGACCAAGTAAAATACCTAAACTAGCCAAAAAATTTCCGTCGGATCCGACTAAAACCAATTATGATCCAACTGAATTTTAGTGGGTCCGATTGAATTCTTCATCTTCGACCTATCAAACCTAAAACCTACATAACCACCCTCCATCTCCATCTTTCTTATTTATTCACAAAATCAAGCAAATCAATAGTGCAAATAAATAACCATAGTGTTCAATTTCACTCTAGAACTCAAAATAAAAGCCCCCCGAATTGAAAAATCTAGGGTTCGTCAGACAAATTAAACAGTCAGATCCGACGGACGTATGAACTGAACCGTTAGATCCGACTGTCTTTTCCTTCGACGGTTCATCCGGCTAATCATTCGGCCAAAACCTTAAAATGTCGGATCCGACTGAACATTAGGCAACGTGACGCGTCGTGATAGGCTACGAATTCCGTTAGATCAGGTATTGTTTCGGTCGGATCCGATGGAATAATGTGACTATTTTGGGAATTTGTTTTGGTCTTGTGCTAGAATTGGAAAAGTTTGATAAAAAATGATTATTTTGGGAATTAACCCTGATTCAAATTCTAATTATCATATACAACTACATTAGTTCTAATGGCTTAATATATTAAAACCTTTTACAAAATAATAATATATAAATTCATGAAAATCGTATTTAAATTTAGTTCAGTTTTTTTTTTTCTAACAAAAGTACATAAAGAGTTGTCAGTATTGAATTATTATTTTAATTAATACCGTAAAACACAAAAAAAAAATGTATTTTCCCAAAACAAAAGGCATTTCACAATTAATAACATAACACCAAAACACAAAATTTAAGAAAGAATATGGGTAGGGCCCACGAAAAGCATCCATACGGACCATAGCACCGGGTTTATCGGTCCTGTATCCCATGCACCCCTCTAAAGATGCGAGTATGCAACTTCCACATCCTTCATTTTCCGACCATTGATTTCAACAGAAAATTTTGAACCCAAACATTTTAAAACTCAATAATAATATTAGAGACTTGGT
>NW_027502237.1:0-28715 GCF_021521415.1 Bidens hawaiensis
AAACAACACACACGCACGCATATATATGTATATATATATATAAAAGGTTTTCAAAGATTCGGTCGCAATGATGAGCGACTTAACTCCTCTTTTATCAGAAAAATAAGTCATACAAAGTTTACCTCAGTTTATGTGTTATTAGTTGAATATTATACATTTATGCTAGCTTAGACATGGCCACAAGGGAGGTGTGAGGTGAGTGAGTGTCTAAAACCTAGTTTTCACAAGGGTCCAAACATTAAAATATTTATATATTTTATAAATAACATATCTACTTTATACATACATTTATTATACATTAACATTGGGCCAGTGCACTTGGTAAAAACCATTGCTTAGGTCTCCAATTTGAAAACCGGCAACAACACAATTTATTTTCTAGCGTCAAATTTTGCTCTCCTTTTTTTCTCCCCTTAAAAGGTTGTCTCACATCGCCGGTGTAAGTAAATTAACCACGTCGAACCAAGCTCACTCAATTTGTATGGGTCCAGTTTTGTATTAGTCTTGGGCCCTAAAATTCTTAGAAATTATCGGGAACAACCCTATCATATGCCAACAATGCTAAAAAATTGGGTTATTGTTATTGTTATTGTACATAAAACATGACATATATACAGATTAGGGGCTTATTATTCTATTTAAAATGTGCTAATAAAAGTCCAATAAACAACAAAGCGTACAAGAAGTATGAAATTCAATGCTTGGTTATTTTCAATGATTGGTCGATATAGTTATTTATAGGGGGTTCGTTAACCTCGAGACTATCTCTCTTTACAAACTCTCTCTAATATAAACCAAGTTTAATTCTCCTCATTAGTCATTCACGGTTTTGCGTCGTGCCTAATTGTTCATTCTAATAAACGAAACACAAACTCACGTCAATTTTAACGGGTTTATAGGTTGATCCATTAATTATGTTCGTTTTTAAAGAATTTTATGTTAAACTTATTATATGGACATAGCATATTTCTATGTTCTAAAACGTTTACGTTATATGAAAAAGTTATGAAAATTTTATAATTTTGACAATAATTGTTTTATAAATACACACACACTTTTTACCGTAAGTTGGCAGGGAAGAGGAGAGGAGACACAACCACAATCCACACCCGCTAACCTGAGGCGCCAAGCAATTGCCAAAGCTTTAACGGGCGCTTGAGGAAGGATGGTGTGGGGCCAGCTCAAAATCAACCAATCACGCATTTTAATTTATTTTAATTTAATATTAGTTAAAACCAATGTACTCTTATCAAAATGTGGTTAAATTAAATTTCTACTGTCTACATGTAATAATATAGAACTTTAACACACCATTAAGTTAAAACCTCTGTATAATCTAAGGATTATTAAAGGTTAAATGAGTCGTGTTGGATAGGAATCTTAAAAAAAAACGCACTTGTGTTGTTGAAAAACTGGATCGTGTGGTCGGTTGGTGGCCGGCCTACATAATTTGACCTCCATGTCCATGTTGCTAATTCGTTTATTTTATTTTGGCTATGCACTTTTCCGTTACACTTTTTATTTTATATATTAATCATGAAACATGACTTTTATTATACCTTTTTATATACCCTATCCGTTTACAATTTCTTTTAACATTACTGAAATTATTCATATGATTTAAGATCCTAAGTTACACTCAAAGGAACTTATAATTTATATATCTATAAGCATTGGCGAAGCTTTTGACAAAAATATTAGAGGGTCCAGACTCAATACGAATAAAAATTTTCATAAACAGTGGCGAGACTCAAAATTTCGTAAGAAAATGTATATGAAAAACAAATTGCAGCAACACCCCGATTGACCTTAGCAGTTAGCACCAACTTCTACAAGAGATTACTTATAACTTATGAGCATCTTAGGAGAATCAGGCGAATCTACAAAACCAAATCGTCGTTAGCCTAGCCAAAGGGAGGGAGCTCTCCACCCCCCCCCCCCACCCACACACACACACCATTATACTATAAGTATCTATACGATCACCATAAATAAGTATGTAAAAGAGAGAGAGAGAGAGAGAGACGGTTGAGAGAATGAATGCTATTACATGTGTGATATTGCTAGCATATATACTAGGTATTGTTTTATGTCAGCGTTAAATAAGAATGTACCGTCGCCATAACTGGTTCAGGTAACATGAATGTTGTAGGCATGAGCAAGCACTCTACACCACGTGCCACGTAGGGATAGATCATAGATGAATCTCTGATCAATTATGACGTAAATTTTTTATAGTTAAGATTATTTGCACTATCTAACTCGATTATTGTTGTATGTATTTATGCAATTGTGGTTGGATGGATATGATAAATTAATTTATGATTTTAACGTTATGTTTTTTAAACTTGATTATTATTTAGTCATACGTAATTATTCTTTACAAATTAGTAAAGTGTCATTATCTTAGACTAAACGACTAGCTCATCACCCCAAGGTATTGGTTGTAGCCTCATCACCCATGTGGGGCATGTTAATATTGTATATGTTCAATCAATATATACTACAAGCCATGCTAAGTGCTAACGTCACAAGTTTTGTCATTATTATTAGATGTGTAGATGATTGTATGTGATATCCAACCTTATACGTGTGTTCTTTATTAAAAAAAATTACATGTTTTGTACTTTTGTTGCATTTCATGATTTTGGCGTGTAGTCATTGTTTTGACTTTTGAGTTTTGAGAGTGGAGGTTTTAGAAGTGACTTCTAATTACCGTTGTTTACTAGTCTAGCCCGAGTCAAGTTAGGGTGCGTTTGAGTTTGAGTTTATAATTAAACGGGATAGCTCAGCTTGGTTGTTTCAAATCAAATTCTTTTAACAATATTTTTGTAAGGTGGGTTGAAGAAAAAAAAAGTGTTTTTAGGTAGTGGACTAGAATTTAATTGCTTTTACGTTGTGTTCCCGAGTCTTATTTAAAGAGGGGAGGGAAAGGAAATTAGAAGAAAAGGTGAAGGAATCATGTTCCAGAGATTTTTTAAGGATGTGAGGGGAGAGGAAGGGAGAGAAAAGACTAGAAAATTTAAGTGTATAATCATCTTTCCAAATTAGAGAGATGACAGATTACATGTACACGTAAGCATGCTTTCCACGTGTGTCTCCAAGTCGGATGTCATGTCAACGGGTAATACACGTGGAATCCTTTATCTGAGATAGATGATTACATAAACTCATTTTTTTTACCCCCTGGACACGTGTCACAACCCCATGAAATCCTCTATCTCAAATAGAGGATTGCCACACAAGGAATATTTATCAATAACTCTCGTGAATGAATTGTATTCAACCTTCATAATCTATAAATGCCATATTTGTACCATAAAAATGTATTCAGCTTTCTCGTAAATAAAACCATTTTTTATGAGTGAGTTATCTGCATTGGACTTTTAAAATGTAACCCTAGGAATCCTCCATCTTTACATTTAAAGATAGGATGATAACTATTCTTCACACACTCTTAATACACTATTAATTAACTTTTAATGTCAACGAATATGTTACATATACGTATAGTTAGTTGGGATTGAGATAAAATAACAATAGATTTTATAAATTTTTTACTTTATTTTTAATACAATACATTACATTAAAAACAATAAAATGTAAAGCACAAAACAATTCTTCAAACAATAACTTACATTTTATACAGAAAACAAAAACGAGTGAGCGTTTTCTAGCTATGAAAACATGCACCACAATAGACCATCAAAACGTTTAGTTGAAATTAATAAACACTTAATGATAAAGTGCATTAGTTGGTAGCTAACTTGGTTGCTGTAAGTGGTCTCTAGCAACAAAAGCTCTTCCACCAGTACTTGTATTGTTTTAGCTATAAAAATTGTTTAATCACCTCTTTTTAAGGGTGTGTTTGAGATTTCTTATTTAAGGTGAAAAGGCCTTTTAGTGATAAGTTGAAAAGGACTTAAGACTTTCTAAGAAGGAGTTTCCAAAAAAGTGTTTGGATTAACTTAAAAGCCAATAAGTTAATAAGTTGTTTTTAAAAAGTGTTTGGTTTAGCTTATTGATGTAAGGGTGTAATTGTAAAGAGAGATTGGTGGGAATGAAAGGGTGGAATAAAAATCCCAAACCTATAAGTTGATAAGTTATCAAATCTCAACTTATTGAAACCCTCTTTTTCAGCCTTGTTGATAAGGAGAAAAGTAACAATTCTTATGTGTTCCCAAACACTTTATAAACATAAAAATGACTTATTAAACATTCATAAGTCATAAAGAGAGGAAAATAAGGAATCCCAAACATACCCTAAATCTAGGTACTTCTATCTTGTCAAAATCAATTTTCAAAACATGAGATACTCACATAATTATAAAAAGTATAATTATATATTTATATATATCAAATACAATTTTACGTAAGACTCACATAATCAACTATTCCTCGATGTACAAATAAAGTTCCTTACAGTACAATTGTATATTGCTATCCATGTGCTTGAGTTCACACGTATTTGGTGTTTAGCTTTGTTTTACTTTTATTTTGGAGACTCGTATCTTTGGTTTAACCTTTTCGATCCTCTTCAGTCTGACATTCACGACCAGTGGTGAAGCTTGGACGAGTTCGTCGGGTGGGCCAGACTAAAAATGTATTATAAAAATCATAAACTAGGGGGCCGGTGATGACCGTCGTTTGAGTCATGCAAAAACCTAAATAACCTAAGTAGATAGGGTAAATAAGGTATCGTATCCACCAGGAGCGAGTCTTCATCCCGTGCTCGTACAGGTTCAAATTAGGTACTTTAACGTCTATGACCTGAAATACAATAAACACGTATGAAGTATCGAAGTTCCCACAATAAACAGTTAAAACTAATAAATAAACGAACTTAATTATATACAAAACTAGGTTATAAACCCGTGTATTACACGGGTTTGAAAATCAATATCATTCATTCTTATTATATGATTCTGGTTCTTTAAGTTGTAATAATCAAACAGTTTTAAGATTTTTTATTGAAGATAAAACACAAATAACTCATGATAATAAACAACTAACTTAAAATAAACATATTAGTATTTCGAACACCCTACTCATGATATTACCTCTTACAATAATTTTGTATACAATGGGTTCGCAACACCCATTAATACAACCATTTTCTTATCATTTATAATAGTCAAGTATACTTTATGGTCTTAACTTTAACTTGTAAGATTAAAAAAAAATTAGTGTTGTGCCTATAACATACAACACAATGTCATCACCGCCAGGGTACTCTTCCAAAAAAATATAAATTTTGTTTCATGAATATAAATGGAGATCATCAAGGAAACAAAACTCACAATGACACCACTTATTTTATAGATAAAACAACTCATTTTCTACATCAACTTGGCCCGAAACTCAAGATGATGCAAGTTTGTGACAATGAATAAGCATAATGAATTTCACTATCAGTTAACATGTGACAAAATAAAATACACATAATTATTAGTTCTTAAAGAAAAAATAAGTATGCACTATCATCAATCTACTATTATCTTTGAGTGTTGAACTATGTCAATTTAGCAAAAGTTATCAATACATATAAGAAGGTTTATTATATAGAAATAATAGTAAAAAATTATCAAATAAGATTAACCATTTTCGTATTTTTCAGAGTAAAGACGAATCGTGGCAATTTCTAAATCGGTCACTAATAAACTAAAAACATACAACATAAATTTACACACACTAAAATGTGTTTCAAAAGTTCTACATACATTCTTTTATTTCTAACTTTTTTTTATTTTATTTACTACTATAAAATTATATAGGATAAATCACTACTATGGAATGTTTAAAATATTTATTAATTGATTTAATTAGATAGTTATGACTTTCAAAGTTAAACAATAATGATGCCACTTGGCAAAAAAATGGGACAATTAGATGTCATGTGGCACAACAATGGTTTTTGTTTATTATAATAGTAGATTAACCAACCATCAGCCGGCCTCAAATTTTCGGTATAAAACGGGTAAATTTATACTACGTAAACAAATTTTTAGACGAAAAAACGGTCAGGTTACACTACCGCGCAAAAAAAACGGGGGGGGAGGGGGAGGGAGGCCTCCCCGGCTCTAATGAAGCTTCGTCCCAGTTCACGACACGTGGGTGAAAGACCTTGTTATTTATTAACAAAATAGAGATTTGTGATAACTTAATAAATAAATATACTTGCTTCTCTTGACATTATACACATAACAATAGCGTCTTGACAAGGTCATTCAATCGGGTTTCCAAAATTTCAAGCGGGGACGGATGGAAGAAAGGTGACAAGTTTGTTCTTGGTTGTCTTAGTGGAAACTTTCCAAAATGTCACCCATCTCAATACTATTATCATCTGAACACATGTAACTGTAGGGTTTTCATGTGATCCACAACCAACGAAGCTTAAAACGACGTTTCTTATAAATCATGAATCTCTTTACTCCACGACCAATGTGAGATTTGCATAGTAAATACCAATAGCCCATACTAATCTTCCTTGTATAATTATCCAATGGCGAAGTTTGAGAGCAACCAGGGGTGACATCAGTCACTACTATTTTTTCGCTTAACAAGGTAAGTTCTCACGATTTTGTCCAAAATTTTTTATAGTTGTTGGATACGGTCACTCCCCGAGGTATTAAGCTTCGCCGCAGTAACGATATAGTTGCATGTATAAAAATGTGTGTGAAAACATATGCAACAATAAAAAAGGAAAAAACAACATAGTGTGTAATAAAAATGGATAATGATGCATTAAACATACAACTTGATGCAATATCTTTTATAATAAGGAAATAAATCAATAAAAAAATAAATAAAGAAACATTAAACGTCAAACAACCCACACACAAAAACCCCTCACAACTCCAAAACCAAACACCATCTAATTCTAATTATTATTATTAATCATTCTCACACCAAAACGCCGTCGTATAATGTCTTCCACACCGGAAGAACAAGACTGGATGCACGAATCAATCAACGGCGGATCTCTCCGCCACGTGGACATGGAAACCGGATCCGACGGCTGGGCTTCACCTCCTGGCAACCTCTTCAACCTCCGCAGCCTTAATTACTTCACCAAAAAGACCAAACTACCCTCCGGCCCGTGGCTGCTGCAACCCGCCGGCGTTGACTGGTTCCAGTCCAATTCCAAACTCGACCACGTACTCTCACGCGATGATAATCGTGTGATGCACGCGCTCCGGAAGAAACAGTGTGGTGGGAGTAATCAGAAGAGTTTTGTTCTTGCTGTTAATTTACAGGTTCCCGGTAAGCGTTTTAAGTGCGAGGACCTGGTTGTCGTGTTTATAAAGCTGGGGGTTTATTTGTTAATTAATTTGGTCGGGCGGTGGGTAGGTGGGGCTAATTGGGGTTAATCAAATTGGACTTTAATATATATTTTTTAGCTTTATATATATACATGCATTTTTATATTTTTATATGTGGTTTTCAATTTTATATATATACACGTAACATTTGTATATGTAATTTTTATTTATATATATATATACACACACATTTTTTGTATGTAATTTTTTTGTTATATATATATACACTCACATTTTTGTATGTAATTTTCAGTTTTATTTATATATACACTCACATTTTTACATATTTGTTTATGTAATTTTTAGTTATAATATACTCACACATTTTTATACGTAGTTTTCAGTTTTATATATATGCATGCACATTTTTATATGTAATTTTCAGTTTTATTTATATACACTCACATTTTTATTTGTAGTTTTCGGTTTTTTATATATATACACGCACACATTTTTATATGTAATTTTCAGTTTTATAAATAAATACACTCGCATTTTTATTTGTAGTTTTCAGTTTTATATATATATACACACACACACACATTTTTACATGTAATTTTCAGTTTTATAAATAAATACACTCACATTTTTTAAATGTAATTTTCAGTTTTTTACACACACATTTTTTAAATGTAATTTTTAGTTATGTATATACACGCACACATTTATATATGTAATATTCAGTTTTTTTATACATTTACACATTATGGCCAGAATTTTTTTGCTGATTTTGGCCAGAATCTCGTTAGAAATTGCCTATTTTGGACGGAACCTCGTGAGAAAATGCCAACTAATTCTGATTAATCGTTGGAAATTGCCTATTTTGGCCGGATTTAATCATTGATTGATTAGCCCAAAATTATTCAGTGGGGTGGGGACTAGCGATTAATCGGCACCTAGTCGGGATTTTTACATTATAAATTAATAAAACAATCAAGTTTCTCTAATATATCGATTGTTATCACCAGGTAGGGACCACCACTCCGCGGTTTTCTACTTTGCCACCGACGATCCAATCCCAACCGGTTCATTACTCTACCGGTTCATTCACGGTGACGATAATTTCCGTAACCAGCGGTTCAAAATCGTGAACCGGATCGTTAAAGGACCATGGATAGTTAAAGCGACGGTCGGAAACTACTCCGCGTGCTTGCTCGGTAAGGCGCTGACGTGTCACTACCATACCGGACCGAACTATTTGGAGATTGACGTGGATATTAGCAGCTCGAAGATCGCGACGGCTATTTTGCACCTGGCGTTAGGTTGTGTGACGGCGGTGACGATTGATATGGCGTTTGTGGTGGAGGCGCAGGAGGAAGAGGATCTGCCGGAGCGAGTGTTTGGGGCGGTTAGGGTTTGTCAGATGGAGATGTCGTCAGCTACGTTTGTTGATACGGCGGCAACGAGTAAACTGGTGAGTGTACCGGGAGGAGTTCATAGTAATCGTGTTCAGGCGTCGGATCTGCACGACGAAGATGGTGATTGAATGAAAGTAATGAAAGAATGGAAATTGGTGATATAGGGTTTGTAGTTAGGGTTAATGATGATGATTACTATTATTATTGTTCTATCTGTTCATCTGTTGTTCTTTCTGGTATAATGCTGATTATTGTGGGGGGGTTTGATGCTGTGTAGATGAATTTGATAATAATAAGTTAATAATAATAATAACTATAACCCTTTGAAGTGTTTAATATGAAGTTGCTCACATTTGATCTTATTGATTCGGAATCTTGACTCCAATTTGTTTTAGGGTGTAAACGAGCCCGGCTTGCGAGTTGTTTTTTCAGGCTTGGCTCGTTTCGAGCCTTTTATCAATCCGAGCTCGAGTAGCTCGGGAGCTGGATTATATTATGAGACTGGTAAACTGTAAACTGGTTTTATTTATCAGAAGTTTGCAACTCCTGTGTCAATAAGGTTTTTATGTAATGATTTATAAAGCTATTGGTGAATCGCTAACTGCGGTTTCAAATGAAACCGATCTGGTTGGTTGGATGGTGAAGAAACACTAACCGGACCCCGGGCAGATTACTGGTAACCTGGGGGTTAGATAGATGTTTCCCACGAGGGGTTAGACCCTTGGAAGATGGTTCTTCTGATAACCTGCAAAACAGACACCGTGAGCTCGTCACTGAGAATGGGGGGTTCCTCCTTGTGACCACCCTCCGGCGTGAGAATCAGACTAGATTGCTCTTTAAATACAAAAGTATATTAAGAGATTGCTAGAGCAGATATCAGGTATAATATGATGATAATGTGATAAGATATGATAAGATGAGATGGTCATACCATTTGTGGTATTTATAGCCGAAGGTAGGTTTCCAAGGAGGTATGGCCGGCTGCAACAGTGTTCCTGTTCCATCAACAGTAGCCTACGCACATGCCCTGCTGGTAGTTGGTGGGTAGGTAGCGGCTGATAGCGACCAGGCCTGCTGTATACTATTCCTTTTCCACCAACTGCCAGCTACGCACGTGGTATGACAAGAGTTGGTGAGTAGGCAGCGGCTAATAGTGACATACAGTGTAGGAGCATGCTGCTCGCCATACTGTTGTCTATAAGCTGTCGTATCTTTAGTCAGATCTTTTTCCCATACCTCGTCAGGTACAGTACAGAAGATCTTCCCGTATCGTACGGACTGGCTTATTTGGGCGGGAGTATTCCCCCTCCCGCCCTTGTGCGGGATTGTTCCCGGCTTCGCTCATTCCTTCAGGTGACACTGAACGATTGAGAGCTAAGTGCCTTGTGCGTGTAGCCTTGTTGCGCGGGTGGCCTTCCCTAATGGCTTGTATCCGAGGCTGCGGGGACAGGCGGAGTCCTTCACCATTGGGAGGCATTTCCTGCGGGACCAGCTTGCGTACTGCGCGTAAGGACGTCATGTCTCTGAGCATGGTTGGTCCTGCGGATCCAGTTGGTTTCTGCGCAGACGTCCCTGTTTGAGGTGAGTCTTGCGGGTCCAACTGGGCTCTGCTGGGACCTACCTCTTCAAGTCGCCCCAGTCCAATGTTCTTCTCATGCGTGTTTAATAAAGTGAGGTGAACTTTTGGACTTAAGCAAAGGGTTTTGAAAAGGGTTTTTTAAGGTTTTTCCATGGGGATTCTTCCCGCGGAAATTCCCGAGTTTCAATCCTTGTCACTTGCAGAAATTCCCGAGTTTCCTGCTTGGTCTTTGGGTATGATGCGGGTAGGTCTGTAACCTCCTCGCAAGTCAGGAGCGTTGAGTCCCACTTGTGTGGACTCTCCATGAGGTTTTGGTAGTTTTGAACATAGTGATCAATTATGTTAAAACCACCAATTCCATCCTGGAGCTTCAAACAACGTAGTTCTCGACGTTCCCGCTATGCGGGGATGTTATTTCCGTTTCCGCAAGCATTGCCCAGAAGATCCTTCTTGGTTTCAATTCCCAGCGGAGCGCTAGGTATGTAAAGGGTTTTGCCTTAACACTGTACCAGCGCTCGTCTTACGGTTACTTTACTTCCAAGGTATTCCTGGCGTCAATTCCCTGCGGGTGCTAGGTATGTGAAGGGTTTTGCCTTTACACTGTACCCGCACCCGTCTTATAGTTACTTGGTTGCCGAGGAATATTTGGCTTCAATTCCCTGCGGGTGTTAGGTATGTGAAGGGTTTTGCCTTTACACTGTACCCGCATCCGTCTTACGGTTACTTGTTCGCCAAAGTTCTTGGCTTCAATTCCCTGCGGGTGCTAGGTATGTGAAGGGTTTTGCCTTTACACTGTACCCGCATCCGTCTTACGGTTACTTGGTTGCCGAGGAATATTTGGCTTCAATTCCCTGCGGGTGCTAGGTATGTGAAGGGTTTTGCCTTTACACTATACCCGCATCCGTCTTACGGTTACTTGTTCGCCAAAGTTTTACTTGGCTTCAATTCCCTGCGGGTGCTAGGTATGTGAAGGGTTTTGCCTTTACACTGTACCCGCATCCGTCTTACGGTTACTTGTTTGCCAAGGTAAGGGGTATTTTCCAGCTTACTTTTTAATATTTTTAAACTTTGAATTTTGAAATTCGAAAGGTTGGTGGAAAGATAGGAACAGTCCAAACCTCTGAAACGTCGTGCGACGGTTTCTTCTGACTGTGTCAGGACGTGCAGGAAGTTATGGTGACGTGACATTATATGGTCATTCCAGACGCTTTTTCAGGCGCGTGGGCCCGATTTTTCGGGCGCGTGGCCGCGAAATTACTGGCACACGTCCTTTCAACAGCTGTTTCCAGCTTGCTTTTTGCCACGTGTCATAGTTTCATTGCACCTTCGATTTCTCTCTCCTCCGCATTAAATTCACCGCATTAATTGCGATTACTATATAAAGGGGGAGAGGGTTCTTTGTAATTCACACTTTCACCTCTCTTCTTCTTAGCGATTTCCGGCAAATACTCCCCTTTTCAGGCAAGCATTTTCCCGAAATCGCTTTCTTCTTTCTGCAAAATGTCTTCCCATGATGCTGAAGCTGTAGCCGACGATAGGAGTACTGCTGGCGAGTGCCAGTGTGCTCTACCTGTCGATCAGTACCAGTATGTCGTCAGGAAATTCATGCTTGAGTCTCTTGAGCCTGAGTTTCCTGAACCCTACCAGACTGTGTACGATGCCCCCAGTGGCAAGATCGGGGTATATGCTGCATTCTTTGTTTATGGGAACCTTAGGTTCCGGTTGACAAAGTTTGTGTACCGTGTCCTGGAGAGGCACGGTGTGCACCTAACCAAGTTGCATCCGATGGCGATTGCCAAGATACGGCACTTCGAGTGGGTGTGCCGGATTCTGGGTATTGAGCCCTATGTGGACCGCCTGATGACCTTCTATACGTGGAGGTGCATCCAGGGGTGGTACACCCTGACAACCCGTATTAAGGGTTTGAAGATCTGCGTGACCGAGCGCAGTCTCCGATCGTGGAAGCGGGAGTTCTTCTACATTTCTGCCCGCGCCGTCCCCATTGCCATGAAGTTTAAAAATGGCCAAGCAATTCCGAGCCACCACGCCACCAACTACCAGGAGGCGGAATGGTTTGCGAAGATATCCCGGGTCCAATCTCCGGTTTACCGGTTTGCGGAGTCCGGGATGGTGATGCTGGGGATGAGCCGGGTATGGAAGGAGGCGTCTCAGGTTCCCATCCTTCTCGAATACGGTTTGAACTCTACTCCTTATGGTATGTCTTGTCTTTCTTGCTGATATGAGTTTGTCTTCTAACTGTTTCTTTTCTTTCAGAGGGGAACAATTTGGAGTCGCTCCTGTACCCGCGGGAAGCTGACGGTCCTGTGCGGGTGGGTACTCGTGCTCTTGACGAGAACGAGTTGCCCATCCTGGAGCAAACAGCGGATCGGTTTGTGGAGGTCTATCCACTGGGCTACGAGATCCTGAGCCACCGGCGGCCATGTAAGGCGTTATTCTCTCCTCCACCCCTCAGTGCTGTACCCGCTGCTGGAATTCCTGACATCCTGTCTTCTTCTGAGGAATCCGCAGATGGTCCTCCGTTAGTGCGGAAGAAGAGGGCTGCCGGCGGGAAAGGGAAGGAGAAGGCGGCCTCCACAGCCGATCCAGTGCTCCAATCTGACACTGAGTCAGAAAGTGAAGAGGTGGCGGGGAACCCCGGTGGTGAGAAGACCACTGTTCCGGAGGCTACGACTGTTACCTCCGGAGAACCAATGGCGACGACGGTGACCGGCATCAAGAGACCGGCTCCATCGGGTTAGTCCCCGCCCGTCCGTACGTTCAAGCTCAAGAAAACCCGTAAGTACAACTCTTGGCTTTTATCTTCGTAGTTTAATCTTCCAAGTCTTTTAACACTTTTCTTCTTTACGCAGGTGTGGATGTTGGCGCATTCCAGGGTGGAGCACAGAGGAGTACCTCTCCGCCGATGACGGTAGGCTCGGTCAGCCTATCTGAGGCGACGACCCAGGCGCCTGCGCCTGTTTCCGCTGGATCAGTTGCTCAGTCCCTTGAGCCGACTGTTCCAGCCGAGATGACGTCACCGCCGGTGGTAAGTGCGATTTTTACAGCATCTTTCACCGAGCCGGCGGTTACGATTGCTGCGGATTCTGCGGCAGCGACTGCGGCGGCTGCCACCATGCCCCCGCCACCGGCACCGACGGCCGGCCCATCAGGTACGCATGGGAGTACTCGCCAATCTTTGCCACCTTCCCATCTGCCTGACCTTTTGGATGGGTTTCCTTTGGGTTCAGGTGATGGGTTCGGCGGCTATCGGCCTGTTATAGACCCTACAGGTGCGTAGGGTTCCTTTGGCCCTTTTTCACTTTTATTTTTTATCATCTTTTCCTAACTGCTTTTTTGTTTTTTGCAGTGTCGGATTCCAATGAAGTGTATGTTCCGCGATGGAACATACGCCGAGGAACAACCCTTCGTACCCCTGTGGAGTGCGTGGAATGGGCTCGCCACGCTGCTCCCCATGGTGCGTTGGGGGAAGCCATGGCTAGCTACCAGGAGGGTAGGCTAACCAATGAGCTTCGGGTTCTCCAGGCCCGGATGCAGCCGCGCGTCGAGCTGCTTTGTCGTGAAAACGACAAGTTAAAAGTAGCTCGCGCCAAGGAAGTATCTCATGCGCGGGCTCTTCGGGAGGAGAACCAAAAGTTGGCCGCAGCTACTGCGGAGAAGGAGAAGGCCTTCAAGGCCCTCGAGGTTGAGGTTCAAGCGCGACTCGAGGCCCGCTCCAAGGCTGCCCAAGCTGTTAACGAACAGCTTCGGCTGGCTAAGGAGACTGCGAGGAACGCAACCGAGAGGGCCACCAAGGCTGAAGCCGTTGCTGAGCCTTTACGCGTGGAGAACGAGGAGCTCAAGGCCAAATTGGAGGCTCTCCAACGTGCTCATGATGCCTTGGCGATGGAGGATGCCAAGAAGCTTCAAGAGATCCTGGACCAGAGGGGCGTGCTTGATCACACCGAGCGGAAGCTTAAGGGCGTTGAAGAGGCTGCTGCAAAGGAAGTGCTACTTGCCAACCTTAACAAAAGCGAAGCCGAACGCGCCTGCACCCAAGCTCAAGCCGCCCTCCAAGAAGCTCTGGTTGCCAAGGAATGGCTTCTTCGAGAAGCGTTGCCTCAGGTATGTTTGGCTTTACGTCTTCACGCTTTCCTTTGTACATAGAAAAGGTGTTTGACACTTGTATTTTCTTTGTAGGTTGTGCATCGGGTCTTCTCAGAGACTACTTACGATGATGCCATGAGCGCAGCCCTCAACGCTTCTCATGAGGATGGGGAAAAGGCCGGCTTCCTGCTTGGTCTAGGGTTCGTTGAGAAAGGCGTCCCGCCTTCCAACTTCCCTTTGTTCGATGCGGACACCGAAGCTGCATATGACCAAGCGGTGAACCAATACGCCGCCTTCCCGCATCCGGTGGTGGAGAAGGTAAACGAAGTTGCTGCTGCTGATGATGGGCTAGCTATCCTCAAAGCTTTCCTTGAACTGCCACGCTCTACTGATGGGGCTGGTCCAAGTGGAAGTGGCCCTGAAGCCTGATCCTGAAGATCCCTTCCCACTGCTAGGATAGTTTTAGCTTGTATAGATTTATTTTCTTGTAGGCGGGTAGTTACCCGGCCATTCTTGTAATAATTCGTTTGTGAAATATAAATCTTTTTGCGTATAAGATTGTTATTTCCTTCTTTGGGTTTCTTGCTTTATAAACTTATGACTTGCATACTTAGTTTAAATTAGCAATTTTCCAAGTGTAGAATAAGTTAACCTGTTGAACGTGGTTGATAATGGGTTAAAGTTTTGCTTCCTCTTTCGTGATTGTGCGGGTAGAACCGTCACTTGCACTTAGTAGGATGGCTAAACTTTAACCTTCATCTGACCTGCGTGTAGGTTTTCCTCATCTTTTGAGGATAAGTTAACCTTTGAACGTGGTTGATAATAGGTGTGAAGTTTTGCTTCATCTTTCGTGATTGTGCGGGTAGTACCGTCACTTGCACTTAGTAGGATGGCAAAACTTTAACCTTCATCTGACCTGCGTGTAGGTTTTCCTCATCTTTTGAGGATAAGTTAACCTTTGAACGTGGTTGATAATAGGTGTGAAGTTTTGCTTCCTCTTTCGTGATTGTGCGGGTAGCACCGTCACTTGCACTTAGTAGGATGGCAAAACTTTACCCTTATCTGACCTGCGTGTAGGTCTTCCTTATCCTTTGAGGATAAGTTAACCTTTGAACGTGGTTGATAATAGGTGTGAAGTTTTGCTTCCTCTTTCGTGATTGTGCGAGTAGCACCGTCACTTGCACTTAGTAGGATGGCGAAACTTTACCCTTATCTGACCTGCGTGTAGGTTTTCCTCATCCTTTTAAGAATTTTGTTTTGAACCGTTCGACGCGCGGTTGTCAATAGGTTAGTGTTCAGTTTCCTTTCATGATTCATGCGGATAGACCGGCACTTTCATTTAATGGGATAATTGAACTCTTCCCCTTTAACTGACCTGCGTGAAGGTTTTTTCCTGTTATTGGGTTTGTGCGGGTAGGACCGCCTTCCCACGCAACGACTTCACGTAATGTGAATGCCGTTACCAGTGTTGCATAGTTTAACCGTTCGACGCGCGGTTGTTGATAGGTTATTGTTCAGTTTCCTCATTATGATTCGTGCGGATAGACCGGCACTTTCATTTTTGGGTGCTGAACATTTCCCCTTCAACTGACCTGCGTGAAGGTTTTTTCACATTATTGGGTTTGTGCGGGTAGAACCGCCTTCCCACGCAACGACTTCACATAATGTGTATCGTCATATTAGTGTTCAGAAAAGTAAAATCATCAGCTTCGATGTTCTAAAGAGAATCATTTCCATTAGAAGTGGCTCTTGGCCTTTTCTTTACAAATTGGAATTGATTTACATGCGAACTGTGTAAATGAGCTCCCTTCCATGTTGTTGGGATGGGAGTGCCATCGAGCCGATACGCACCTGGTTCGGGATCTCGTTCTTTACGCAGCATGTAGTCTCGACATTGAAGCTGGAATTTTTATTCGTGTTTTCCCCAGCTGGGGTTCTACACGCACCCGCCTGCTCATCCTTTATTGCGCCACGAGGTGCGCGAGCGTCCCATCTCTGACAAATGCTTCAACCATGTCTTTTACGTCTATGCATTCTTCAGTGTTGTGGCCTTTTGTCTTGTGAAAGTCACAGTATTTGCTCCGATCAGCATCGTGACGATGTCGGATTATTGGAGGCTTTGGCCACGGGAGCTCTTCAGTGGCGAATATCTCAGTGACGCTTTTGGTGAGTGGCGTCCATCTGGAGTTCCGGTGCGGCTGTACATTATCCCTTCCGCCCAATCGATGTTGCAAGCCGGATGAGGTGTCAAAGTTTACCCTTGACTGCCAAATGCCTAGCTTCTGCTTTTTATTTAATCGGGCGGTGAGGACATTGTCTTCTCTCGTCTTCTGAGTGTAGAGGTTTGTGCTCTGTGGGAGATCTCTACCCAGTTGCTTCTCCGTTTCCGCATAGCGTTTTGCTGCTGTCATGATGGCATCCCATGTGGATGGCATGCCATCTTTACTCGTTAGGGTGCGGATGAGCTCTGGGTCATGCGCGCCCTGGATGAAGGCAGCGCGAACAAGATCTTCACTGATATTGCCCAAACTTAGCTTCTTTGAGTTGAAGCGAGTGATGAAGTTTGGCAGAGATTCATCTTCTTCTCGTATGCATTTGAGGATTGTCCATTGCTCCTCGATATACTTCCGTTGCTGGCTGAAGTGTTGGCCAAACTTCTGCTGGAAGTCTGCCCAGTCGTAGATGTGGTTGACCGGTAGACGATCAAACCAAGCTCTAGCAGCCCCAACAAGCGTCATTTGGAACATGTAGCACCACGTGGGTTCCGTCCAATTGCTGACGGTTGCCCCCGCTATGAACCTGTTCAAATGATCGTCTGGATCAGATATACCGTCATATGTGCCTATGTTAGGCATTTGTTTGGCACTCTTTGGGGCGATTGCTTCCGCAATGTCCCTTGCAAACTTGGACGTTCCTGCATTTGCAACGTTTGGTCTGAACGTTTTGGAGAAGTCTCGTGGACTTCCACCTGTGCTTTTTGGTTTGAAGGCTTGTCCAAAATGCCTTTTCGGTTGGGATTCCATTTCCTTCCGCTTCCCTTTTGCCCTATGGCGAGGGTTCGCGTCGGAGTCGGATTCCTCCGAGTCATCCTCCCAGTATTCGAATTCGTCGGCCTGTTGTACGGAACGCAAGCGTTCGTTCAACTCAGCCTGGAATTCCTTTTGTCGTGCCTCCGCCCATGCCTTGACTTCATCGAGAGTTTGGCGGGGGAGTCTTCGTTTCTCAACCTGGGTATCAGTGGATCCCAGTAGGCGATCATTTACTGCACTTGCCCCAGCATGAGTAACTGGGGTAGTGTTCGTAAAATTTACTTCACTTGCCCCGGCTTGGGTAACCGGGGTAGTGTTTGTAAAAACTGTGTTACCGGTATTCCCCCCAGTAGCTGGGGTTGTGGTTACCGGAATTTCTCTAACCATCTTTGTAGAAGTTTGAAAAAACTGGAGAAAAATGAAGTTCTAGCTTTATGCACGGATGGCGCCAATGAAGAAACACTAACCGGACCCCGGGCAGATTACTGGTAACCTGGGGGTTAGATAGATGTTTCCCACGAGGGGTTAGACCCTTGGAAGATGGTTCTTCTGATAACCTGCAAAACAGACACCGTGAGCTCGTCACTGAGAAGGGGGGGGTTCCTCCTTGTGACCACCCTCCGGCGTGAGAATCAGACTAGATTGCTCTTTAAATACAAAAGTATATTAAGAGATTGCTAGAGCAGATATCAGGTATAATATGATGATAATGTGATAAGATATGATAAGATGAGATGGTCATACCATTTGTGGTATTTATAGCCGAAGGTAGGTTTCCAAGGAGGTATGGCCGGCTGCAACAGTGTTTCTGTTCCATCAACAGTAGCCTACGCACGTGCCCTGCTGGTAGTTGGTGGGTAGGTAGCGGCTGATAGCGACCAGGCCTGCTGTATACTATTCCTTTTCCACCAACTGCCAGCTACGCACGTGGTATGACAAGAGTTGGTGAGTAGGCAGCGGCTAATAGTGACATACAGTGTAGGAGCATGCTGCTCGCCATACTGTTGTCTATAAGCTGTCGTATCTTTAGTCAGATCTTTTTCCCATACCTCGTCAGGTACAGTACAGAAGATCTTCCCGTATCGTACGGACTGGCTTATTTGGGCGGGAGTATTCCCCCTCCCGCCCTTGTGCGGGATTGTTCCCGGCTTCGCTCATTCCTTCAGGTGACACTGAACGATTGAGAGCTAAGTGCCTTGTGCGTGTAGCCTTGCTGCGCGGGTGGCCTTCCCTAATGGCTTGTATCCGAGGCTGCGGGGACAGGCGGAGTCCTTCACCATTGGGAGGCATTTCCTGCGGGACCAGCTTGCGTACTGCGCGTAAGGACGTCACGTCTCTGAGCATGGTTGGTCCTGCGGATCCAGTTGGTTTCTGCGCAGACGTCCCTGTTTGAGGTGAGTCTTGCGGGTCCAACTGGGCTCTGCTGGGACCTACCTCTTCAGATGGGGGTCAAAACGATTTCTTTGACGGTTTGAACTGATTTTTGTATCCAAATTGTTAGTTTTGTTAAATATTATTATAAAGATGGCTTGTTAATATGGATATGCGTGGATGATGGATGCGCATATACGATAAATGTAAACGACCAGCTTAGTTTACACGAGCAGTTTCGACTTTCGAGTATCAAACAATAAACTGTTAAACCAGAATGTGAACCAAACTATATGAGTTGAACAGGCTGATTTGTTTCGATTTGGATGGTTTAGGACCTTTGGTTCCATGAGTTGAACCGTTGTCAACCAAACTCTATATTAAACCGACTGGACTGGCCAGTTTGTTCTCATTTGTTCATTGAGGGTGGTCGTTTTATGAGGTCTTACACTGTAAACCAAGCCAGTCAAGCCGGTCAATTTGTATCAGTTTTGGCGGTCTCAAAGGTTTACATAAACAACCCTATTCAGAGCTACACATATTTGAAGAATCTAAAAATAATGTGGTTTTTCCACACCTTTTTTTCTGCTTTGTGGTGCAAAATGAGTTGACTTGAAGCTGATAGTGAGATTATTCTATACCATCAATATAGCTGCAAAAGTAGATGGTGAGGTTTAAAAAGACATCAGGGGCAGAATAGTCTTTTTACTAGAGACAGAACAGTCTTCAAACAACACTGACAGCTCATTCATCACCAACTTGATTCTACAACTTAACATAGTTGTACTAGTGGCCACATGGAGCTTAGTTGGCAATTAAAACAAACCTACTTGAAAGCAGCATACTACATTAGACATAAAAATTGGCTGTCAAGATTTTGTAATAAAAATTGCCAGGTCACGTCGTGACACGTGGCAGCCGTTAAAAAATACTATACAAATTAACTTTACGCTTCGTCCTCCGAATCATAAACAATTCGACTTCGCTTTGAATTAGGAATCACGTTTTCGTCTTCACTACAAGTCTCGGAACCATCAGCGCCCAATGGTGTAACGGTTTCAGGTGACAATAATGCAGCATCCGCTTCACCATCGTCAGAGTCTTGAACCAAATCATTTTGAGTAGTGGAGTCGTTTTCCATATTATCCACCATATCAGGTTCCTTGTTAGGCGCGTCCTCTTGATGGGCAATATCTTGCGGGTCAGGTATTGGTTCCTGGTTAGGCCCATTTTCTTGTCGGGGAATGTTTGGTTGGTCAGTGATTCTGAAGTCTCTAGCAGTACTACGCTTTGCATGCCTTAACAAGTTTGTTTTGGTAGCTTTGCTAAGTAGTATCAGATACTTCTCATAATCTTCTATTTGAAATATTAAATCCGGAATGCATTTATTCTCCCTTTTTATCTTGTTTATTAGTCCTTTAACCGCTTTGCTTTCTTTTTGATTCTGCAAGTTTTGTATAGTGTTAACATTTGGGCCATATATAATTTAGGTGTGCATGAACATTGAAGGTTACAGTGACTATAAACCTGCTGCATAGATTCCACGAATATGTACAACGGGGTGGTTAACCGCTTGCAAGTAACTTCGACAAGCTTCTGACACTTGAGGCTCGGTAAAATTTGTTTGCAACCTTTAGGAGCGATATGGAACTTTGATATCCTAGCTAAGTTTTTATAAAACTTAACCGCCAGTTTTAGCAAATGTTCCGCTTGAGAATCTGGATATTTATAAGCTTAACAGTTTTTAAGGGGTATTAAACTATTAACATATATAAAACTTAAGAAAGAGTTGGTTACTACTTACCTTTAAGGTTCATCACTACAATAAAAGATAACAATTCAACCACAGCTTCAGCCCTATGGTACAGAGTCTCTTCCAAACTAAAATACGGGTTGTGTCTTCCGTCTTTATATGCACCAGCTAAGCATGTCTTCAACTTCATACTGAGTCGGTCGATATCTGCAATAACTGACTCGACTAACTGCAAAAGTGCGGTTGCTATAGCACCTTCTGTTGTACGGTTTATGATAGCATAAGTTTCAGATTTCTCAGAAGGAGATCTCATTGTTTTTGTTAGCTCAACTGCAATTTCTTGAGCAATAATCAAATCATTTGGAGCTTGAGTGCATGATAGTGCTAAAGTGACCACACTTTTTGCAATCTTTGGATTTGCTATTGTCGAAGCACGAGATGAATCTGACCTGATCCATGACGATGTTTCCATGGATTTCGAGATGAACGAACCACGTCTTGATCTTCTTCTCCGGCTGGTTGGGATCTGCAATGACTTTTTGGGGGTGTGGAGGTGACCACTAAGAAATCTCCAGGATCTCTTGTTCACAGACATAAAAATATGGTGGTGGCTCTTATTGAGAATGACCAACCCCTAATAAGGAGGTGGAGACCTCCTTATATAGGGAGCCTCATGGCCACCATCATGGAACCCTAATGGGCCTAGCCCAGTTAGGGTTACCTCCACAAAACCCCCTCAGCCCAATAACATTGTATTAGTCCATATAATAAAATAAGCCAAACATAATAAATTTAGGGTCGTAAAACCGGGTTTAGTACCATACCCCTACAATAAGATAGGTGCTGGTGAGGTTGAACTTGATCGGGAGGTTGATTTGGAGCTGGAACTGCTTGAGTTGGTTTCGAAGTGTTTACGGATAATATCGGATTCGTACGGGGTTGATAAACCGAAGGAGTTAGCGGATGGGATGTTCGATAGGATTTTGGAGTGTGAGTGGTCAGGTGTGTTGTTAGTGAAGTTAGTGACGGTTATTAGGGAGTTTTGGATTGATAAGGGTAGGGTTAGGCGGTTTGTAGACAAGGTGTTCGATGAAATGCACCGGGTCGAATTGCAGGATTTGCCGTCGTTGGTTTATCAATTATTGGTTTTGGCGTCGAAGGGGGTGAATAAGAGGGAGGTTGTTGAGGGGACTGTCGGGTTTTTTGGAGGGAAGTTGGGGTTGAAGAAGGCGAGTAGTAATATTGTTAGGGAAGTTGAAGGGACGGTTTTGTTGCATGTGAATTTTGCGGTGAAGCAGGATCTGTCGTTGGGGCAGGAAGTGTTGGGGCTTGTGAGGTCGGATGTGTGGGTGATTGATCATTTTGTTGTCGGGTTGTTGTTGTCGGTTGGTAGGATTAGGAGGTATGGTGAGAGCGCAATGGGTACGTTGAAAATGGCTTTGAGTACTGCTTATAAAGATTACAAGTTTTCACGGTACACAACTTAAACATTGATTATTGTCAAGCCGGTTAATTTCATATGATCATTGGCCTGAGTTAGATGTCATAAAGATTGTGTTTGTGTTAGATTTTATTGGATGACTTAGGTTACATATTATAAACATTAAAAATTTTGTGTTAGTCTCATCATTAGTTCATTACGGCCTGAATTGCATTGTGTTTGTGTTGCCATCACGGACATTAGTTAAGTGTCGGTGATGGATGTATGTTATCAACAACACCAAGTACGCTTGAAGAAATTATTGAGCAGTCACACATACAAGCTTTTTAGTTAATTCTGTGTGTTACCTCGCGCGCAGGCTTCTATTATTCTCATAGATCCGTAAGTCGCCTCGCGCGCAGGCTTCATTATTCTCATAGCTCGTAAGTCGCCTCGCGCGCAGGCTTCATTATTCTCATAGCTCGTAAGTCGCCTCGCGCGCAGGCTTCATTATTCTCATAGCTCGTAAGTCGCCTCGCGCGCAGGCTTCATTATTTTTATAGCTCGTAAGTCGCCTCGCGCGCAGGCTTTATTATTCTCATAGCTCGTAAGTCGCCTTGCGCGCAGGCTTTATTATTCTCATAGCTCGTAAGTTGCATCGCGCGCAGGCTTCATTATTTTTATAGCTCGTAAGTCGCCTCGCGCGCAAGCTTTTATTATTCTTATAGCTCGTAAGACGCCTCGCGCGCAAGCTTTTATTATTCTTATAGCTCGTAAGACGCCACGCGCGCAGGCTTCATTATTCTCATAGATCCGTAAGTCGCCTCGCGCGCAGGCTTCATTATTTTTACAGCTCGTAAGTCGCCTCACGCGCGCAAGCTTTATTATTCTTATAGCTCGTAAGACGCCTCGCGCGCAAGCTTTTATTATTCTTATAGCTCGTAAGACGCTACGCGCGCAGGCTTCTATTATTCTCATAGATCCGTAAGTCGCCTCGCGCGCAGGCTTTATTATTCTCATAGCTCGTAAGTCGCCTCGCGCGCATGCTTTTATTATTCGGCGTGCTATATCTTATTCATGCTAGTGCACCATCATTATCATAAAAACCACAACACGTCACCATCATGAAGAAAACCTCCCAAAACTCAAAGACAATAAAGATAAGGCCGAAGAAAAGGGAAAAAACCGCCTCACGCCCTAACACACCTCATAAAGTCCAGCGCTCCACCTAAACGCTTGCGCGCCTAGGAGCAACGCTGGACTTGGGGGGCTTGTAGGGGTATGGTACTAAACCCGGTTTTACGACCCTAAATTTATTATGTTTGGCTTATTTTATTATATGGACTAATACAATGTTATTGGGCTGAGGGGGTTTTATGGAGGTAACCCTAACTGGGCTAGGCCCATTAGGGTACCATGATGGTGGCCATGAGGCTCCTTATATAAGGAGGTCTCAACCTCCTTATTAGGGGTTGGTCATTCTCAATAAGAGCCACCACCATATTTTTGTGTCTGTGAACAAGAGATCCTCGAGATTTCTTAGCGGTCACCTCCACACCCCCAAAAAGTCATTGCAGATCCCAAGCAGCCGGAGAATAAGATCAAGATGTGGTTCGTTCATCTCGAAATCCGTGGAAACATCGTCGTGGATCAGGTCAGATTCATCTCGTGTTTCGACACTTATTAATATTATTATTATTACTAAACACATTAACAATTGAATTGACGACCGAAACTAACTCCGGTAACAAAATGTATTCCAAATGAGGAACAAAAAGTTGTAGCGTCTTTATCGAAAGACGATCACGTGGATTATTATTATTATTATTATTATTATTATTATTATTATTATTATTATTAATGAGGAGAGTGATGTAGGAAGTGAATAGAGGTGTGACAAGTGAAGATAGAGCGGGTGAAGGTGAGAGGAGTGTGAGTAGAGACTGACGGTGGAGTGAGGGAGAGTGTGGAGGTGAGAGGCTAGGGTTTGGTGAGAGGTTGGGGATAAGAGGAATGGGTGGAGTGGTGCGGTGGTGTGGTATTGAGCGAGCCGGATTATGTCCTCCGGTGAGAGTGGTGGTGGTGGTGGTCATGATGTTGGTGGCGAAAGAAGTTGTGACTGTGGGTTTTTGTTATTGTCCAAGGGCGGGAAAGTTGAAAATGTTTTGGGTTTAGTTTTTGCGGGATATGGTTTAAAAGACGCGTGCTACTACGGATCGGATTGATAAAAAGGGCGAAGCGAGCAGAGAATTATTAGGCTTGAATCGGAATACGAAGCTTGTTTAGTTATTGAGTCTAAACTCGAGCCTTGTTTAGGCTCGTCGAGTGTGTTGTAACGTTAAATTTTAACTCTTTTGGATATCTATGTATTAGTTTTATACTGCATGTCTGAGCTTTGGCTTGTTTTTTTGTGGACACGACTCAAGAGCTCGAGCTGACCTTAGACTCGTTAAGGTTTTCTCATAATAAAAAATTGTACGGTAATTAATAAATAATAAATTATATTAGTCCGAAATTTAGTTTATTCGGTTATCTTTTTTTGTTGTCGGTTCAGTTCAGTTAATAATCAAATTCGAACTGATTTTTTTACTTATAAATACATGAAACGAGGATATATATAC
Organism: Bidens hawaiensis; assembly: GCF_021521415.1. Classification (NCBI taxonomy): domain Eukaryota; kingdom Viridiplantae; phylum Streptophyta; class Magnoliopsida; order Asterales; family Asteraceae; genus Bidens; species Bidens hawaiensis. The sequence continues at coordinate 24,558 of NW_027502237.1, forward strand.
ATGAAATGAAATTGAAAATGTTTATTTTTTGCAGGATTAAGAAGCTTACATCACACAATGGTTTGAAAGTATGCACGGCTCAGTTATTAACCTCATCCAAATTAACCTATTAGTTTTTGGTTAATCAGATTAGTTTCTTGGGTTGATTTTTTGGTTTGCGATTCGATGTTCATGTATTTATAAGTAAAAATTTTGAGCTAATTTTTTTACTTATAAATACATGAATTTGATACATAAATACATGAAATGAATATATAAATATATATGATATGAGATGCATAATTTCGGTTAACTAGATGGCACAAAAACCGAAATTATTTCAGTTTTCGATTTTGTTGATTTTCAGTGTGGACAACCATTTGGTTATTGCTCACCCATACTCAAGACTTGAAGCCCTGCTTGCGGTGCGCACATATGATGTATATATGTGTGAACCCTCGGGTGGGCAAAAGTGAAATTGCACTAATTTTGACGTTATTTTACTAATCTCGTGAAAATAACGTTAAAAGTGACGGACGGTTAATCAGGCATCATGTAGTGGCGTTGATAGCCGAAAGACAAGGGTACATGCACCGATCAGCCGGTGTCCCGATGATTGAGTGCTATGTGCCTTATGTCCAAGGCTTGATGCAAAACTACTATCGAGCCGGGGGTCTCACCGGAAGCAGCCTCTCTATCCTTATGGGGTAGAGGTAAGGCTGTCTACATCTTACCCTTCTCAGACCCTACCATAGCTTTGCTATTGATGGGATATACTGAGTACGATGATGATGATGATGATGATGATGATGATACTCAAGATTTGCATTGCAACTTATTATTTGTGTGATTTTTTTGCTCCTGATTGATTTTTGGAAACCCAAGACCCAAATATGTTGATTTTATAGAATCCAGTCGGCTGGTTGAGCTTGTAGCTCGCTTGGTTCGTAATCGATTTGAGTTCGAGTTGAAACTTTCAGCGTCTTTCGAATTATGTCATCTGGTGAGAGGGACTCATGGGAGCTCGAAAGGTGTGCGAGCCGCACCATCGGCCGGGGCACATAAGTTTTGGGGGCACAAACTTTTTTTATGCATATTACATGTATATGTTTTCTCGGTGTTAAAAATAATGCTATTTGCAATGGTTTATTAGATAATTACATGCTCAGGATGGTTTCCGCTTATAAAAAATCGGTCGATAAAAGTTTTATTCATTTACATTAGCGTATAAAAAATTTTCGTTAAGGCCTACGGGCCTTTTTATTTTGGCTCGACCGAGATATTTAAATTCTCGGAGACGACCTTAGAGGTAGTGACGGATTCAGAAATTTTTTTCAATGGGTTCACTGTTTTTAGATACTCTAATATTATACAACCGGACATAAAAATTTCAGGTCTGTTAAGGTTCATGACATAATAAATATACGATACAATAACTAAAAACAAACCTCATTAGAAATTCAAAAACACATCATATAAATATGATTTAGTTTTGAAACTAAAAAAAATTATACTTATAGTTGTTCTTTATGATTCGACGGTTCAAGACATGTAAGGTTCAAGTTCAACGAATTAACATCTAATTCAAGTTTAAACAAATTAACAATTTGACGTAACAAACGTTTTTTTTTAATGGCAATCAAAACACTTTATCAAATAAATACAACAGGATTTGAACCCAGGTTGTCTTTGTAAGGAGGAGGCATCTTTACCACTAGGCCATTGTTTACATTATTTATAAATTTACTCAACTTTTTATACGTGGGTTCACTCTTATATTTTATATGTACGTCATATTAGAAATCCGAGACCCAGTGAATTCCCGTAAACCCGCAATTTGTACACTAGATCCGCCCATACTTAGAGGGACTGGTGATTGGTGGTGGTGGTTTGTTTTGTGGATGGAGTTGAAATGGTGGGTTTTTGGAGTGGGTAAGTACGGGAAATATTAAATTATAAAATTTTGTATTTGACTTTTGTGGGATAAGGAACCTTACTTCACGTGATGGTTTAAAAGAGCAGAGCAGCTCGCAGACTATTGGTGGAGGTGGGGTGTGTGTGGTGTGTGGGGGGGGGGGGGGGGGTAAGTTATGTATAAGGACTAATGTGTTTGGCAAATCATGAAGCCTTATGGATTTTAACTTATGGAGACAAAATAAAGAGTTTTGAAAAGTTAGGAATCTCTAACTTATTAACTTAATAGGTTTGATATTCCCATTAAATCCTTACATCCTCACTTCACAACCCTTACATGAATAAGCTAAATCAAAGACTTCTTAAAAAACAACTTATTGACATAAGCTAATCCAAACACTTTCTTACAAACTCATTTTCGAAAAGACATAAGTTAATAATTTCTTTTCACAAAAAGTCCTTTTAGACTTAAATAAGGAATCCCAAACACACCCTACTACTACTGATTGATTAATAAAAAGCTCAAAACGAGCCAGGTTTTATAAAGCCCAAGCTGAAAAATAAAGCTTGTTTAGTTATCGAGTCCGACCTCCAGTATTGTAAGAATGTAGTTTAGACTCTTTGAGCCTAGTGTATTTTTTAAACTATTTTGGAATTCTATGTATTAGTCATACACTACAAATCCGCGTTTAGGCAATTAGGCTTGTTTTTTTATAGAGGATACACGCAATCACTCATACAGTCATACATAGGGCTGTTCACGAGCCGAGCCGAGCAGAACCAAGCGAAGGCTTGCTCGTTGCTTGGCTCGTTTACAATCGAACCGAACGACTGAAATTCGAACTGAGCGAAAACCGAAACGAGCCAAAATCGAATCGAGCATTTTTCAATCGAACATCGAGCGATTTCGAGCATTATTTATTTCTTTTTCACTTTAAAATTATCAATAAGAAACAAATCTGAAGGTTGTAGATAATATATTGTATAAATAAATTAGTAGTTTTTAGACAAACGTGTAATATATTGTAAATTTTTATTAAAAATAAGTTTAAAGTGAGATATAATGATTATGTAAACAAACTTCTAGTATTCTAAAAACTTGAATCGCACAAATAAAACTATAAAATTGACGGAATATGAAAAAATTTAAGGGGTAAAAATAATTGTAAGCTTATATTTATGTGTTTTATCTATATATTTATATATTTGTTCATTTATAATTATATATAAAATAAAAATATTCGAGCCGAACCGAACCGAGCAGGCCTTTGCTCGTTGTTTGGCTCGTTTACAAACCGAACCGAGCAGAGCGGCTCATTTTCAATCGAGCGAAAAAACAAGTGAGCATTTTCCGAGCGAACGAGTTCGAGCGATGAGCGGTTTGGACTTTGGACGGCCCTAGTAAATCACAAGTCTGCTCAACCAAGGCCCAACAACATATATATTCAAGAGATTAGGCTGAGTCCAAGATCTGGCCCATTTAGACATATAAAACAAATACAAAAACCAAAAATTAGCATTAATAGTATCATCTATATGCATTTATACTCTTTTAATTTTTATATATTGCAAGTATAATCATAACTTTCACATATAACGTAATATATATTAGCTGCTCAAACAAACAAAATATATATTAACCAGTTATATTATCTGTAATTTTATACATAATAAAGATAGATATATATTAAGTAAAAGTTGTTCAATAACTTTATCATATTTTATTGTTCTAGACTTGTGCTTATTTTTTTTTTGAATTATATAAATATTTCATTTCTAGAAGTACTTATTCGTTGAGAAAATTACCCACGAGAAAGGCTGACTTGCATATGAGGAATTAGCATACCAGCTCGATTTCACACTTCTCGTTCGTGTTCACAGGTCTTTATTTAATTTTTAAGAGTGGGTACAACCAAGAAGGTACCAATTAAGCTATCTACGGTAGTGGCGATGCAACACTGAGCAATTTGTTTTTAAGATTAGTTTTGGTTAGCTGATCTCGAGTAACTCACAAGTTACATGGCTCGTGTACACTTCTAATTGATACTGTATTTTGCGGGTAGATTTCTGCTTAGTTAAATTGTGTAACGTGCTAAAACACGTCACTCTTATAATCCAACTTATTTTAACTAGATTATGAACCTTAAAACAAACCCATTTAGAAGTAGGGGCCAAACTGACAACTGGAAACTTGTTTCATCATTTCGTCTTCTTGATACGTAAAACATATAACCGTCGAGCTCAAATCATAAAAGCCAACTATTA
>NW_027502238.1:0-44971 GCF_021521415.1 Bidens hawaiensis
CCCTTAAACCCTAATTTATCCCTATCCTTATCATTGTTCCATCATCATTCCAATCATTGTATACACACACCCATACACAACATAAACCTTCTGCATACAAACATTCCAAATCCAACTCTGTTTATTCAAGATCTAGCCTTTAAGGTAAGTTTAGAATCTATATTCGTTTATCTTTCTCATCTCGTTCCATCTTAAGATTCGATAACAAAGGAACGCGAGCTAAAGCAAAACCGACAAATAACGAACCAAGCTGTCATAAACAAACGCCGACCAAACCAAGTAAGAAATCGGTCATGGTTAAACAAGCAAACATGATATAGATATATAAATGTATATAAAGATGTGAATATACACATGTATACAAGTGTATACGAATATAAACTGGAAAATGAAACCATATTGAAACTGAACCCAAAGTTCCGGCAAGGTGAAACCCGTCTCCGATGAACGGTAAACGTACACGGGTCCCGATACGGACTCAAACTTCAAATAACAGAACCATCCGAACCCAGCTGAACCCATGGCGGCTCGAGTACGAACCAAGAATAGACCCGATCTAAATCTGAAAGACCCATTTCACGCGAAATGATTCAGTGCGAAACGATTTTAAGCGAAACAACTACTTCGCGCGAAACAACTACTTCGCGTGAAACGATTCCAAGCAAAACACCTGTCATGCGAAGTAAACCCATGCGAAATAGACCCGTGCGAAGTACACCCGATGCGAAGGAAACCTTATGCGAAATTCCTGCGTGCGACGGGTTTGGTTAGGGGTTGTGTAGACTGAAGGTGGGAGACCGATGGTGTGACCGGAGGTGGAGGTACGGGACGGCAATGGTGTGGCCGGAGTGTGGAGTTGGTGACGACGGCGGTGTGGCCGTGAGTTAGAGAGGAGAAAGGAAGAAGAAAGTGATGGGGGTGGGGGTATGCGGTTAGGTTAGATATGGGTTGGGGAGAGTATTTATATTAATAATAATAATAATAATCTTTAAATGATAAGTGGGAAGAATAATATTGATAATAATAATAATAAAGGTAATGTATAGGGGTAAAGACTTGGACAAAAGAAACCCGACCCGTTTAACGAACCCGAACTCTCTTAAAGACGTTAACTTATTAACACGAGATGAATAAGAACCAATAATGAAATAAGAATAAATTATATATAAAAATAAAGGTAATAAAGAAGGGTTAAAGCATGTTAAATTGTTATAAACGGTTAAAGAAAAATACATGTCGGTTCAATTAACTTAAGAGTTAACTCCGTTAACTTAATAAAATAAGTAAAGAAGCAAATATGGAAATTAATACGTGTGTATTATTAACAGTTAGTCAGGCACAGTTAAAGAAAGGAATTACCATTAACGGTGAACGCAACAGGATCCAGGTGAGTTCTAGCCCCTTTTTTTCTTTAAACGTTTTTGGGGCTGTATGCATACTCCTATGTGAAAGAATAGATATATGTGACTTTAGTACGTGACATGTATCTTGTAAGAATGTGTTTATATATATTAATTTATTAATATATATATATATTTGAATGTTGAGTGATAGCTATGATAGAAACAGTTAAGGAATATATCCTACTAATGCTTGTGTAGAAGGTTAAACGAATGTTAATGAGTATGAATGCTATGTATAGAAGAATATGTATAGGTTCATGCGTAGAGCCTTCGGGCCTCATGCATGCAGAATAAGTTAGGATGGCAAATCCCTCTAACTTTATAGGGCTCGGTTAAGAGCAAGGAAAGCTCGGTTATGAGCAAAGATAGGAAGGGCTCGGTTATGAGCAAAGATAGGAGGGGCTCGGTTATGAGCAAAGATAGGAAGGCTCGGAATGATTATGACCCCAAAACCGAAAATAGAGTGAATAATGAATCATTCATATTAGATTATTGGGTAGGTACAACCAATCAATTCTAACTAGAATCTAATTAGAAAGCGATCAAAATAGAAAATTTTTCATCATAATAAAAGCAGGATCTTTCCTTCTAGGCTGGGGGGATAAAGAGAAAATTGGAGCAAAGATAGGAGGTTCGGTTATGAGTAAGAGTAGGAGGCTCAGTTACGAGCAGGTGTATAAGAATACAGTTATGAAATGATTGATAGACAGACATAGAGGAAGTAAATAAAGAATTATAAACGCTATGATATATATAAATGTTTGAAAGATGAGATTTGCTTATAAATCGTATGTTGTGAAAACAAAGAAACGTTATAACTCACTCAGCGTGTAGCTGACTTTTAGTATGCATGCAGGTATTATTGATGACGTGGCAAGCTTGAGGCGCATACGAGGCTATCCATATTGAAGATCTGGTTGGAGTTAGAAGTTGTATTATAAATGTTTTAAATTTCCGCTGCGATTTGTATAGACTTCCGCTGTAACAAACTGGGTTTATGAGTAAATCCAACGCTAAGTAGGGTTACCGGGATCGGGGCCTTACAAGTTGGTATCAGAGCAAAAGTTTGAGAGATTTAAGCATCCTTACATGCTTAGACTCAAACAGAGAATGAGACCAAAGAAGAAAGACGATATGGATAGCCGCATGCCACTCAAGCAAGCTAAGTACGTAAATTTCCTTACGTATAACGAAGGGATAAGTAAGAAAGTTATATGAAATTGTTAGAAGTAGGATTGCTTGCTTATATTTGAAAGGTTTGATTGTTTAACTGCTCTAAGTAGAACCAAGCGCAAGTAGACTCACGAAAGGAATTGTATAGGACACGGAAAGTAGCGTGAGCAGCTAATCCAGCTGGCCACTGTTATTACCTGTAGCCTTACTATCCTTGTACTAAATAGTTCATCACGTGACGATGTTTGTGTTTTTCCTTTAGAACTCAAATGGCTGGTGCTAAGACTACTGGACAATGGGGACGCAAGGGACGCCGTGGTAGGCCACGTGTTAACCAAGTACCCTCTGAAGAACCCGTTAATGATCAAAGTGAAGAACGAAGCATGACTGTGAGAGAAGAAGAGCATTAACTCGATCCTGCCATCCAAGCTGCGCTTACTCAAGCTGTTGCTGCTGCAGTGAAGAATATCCAACAAGACAAGTCTATTGAAAGCCGTACTAATACTGTCGATGAGGTTGGGGAGGGTAGTGAAAAGGATACTGAGACTGAGGCTGAGGCATCGAGTGAAGATCGTTCTGTGAAGGTTAATGGTGGCAAGCGAGGCCGAGGTGGTTGCAAATACAGAACCTTCAAAGGTTGTGATCCACCCAAGCTAACTGGTACTGGTGACGCAATTGCTACTCTTAAGTAGATAACCGCGATGGACAAGGTCATTCGCATCAGCGTGTGCCGTCCCAACCAGGCTGTGGGCTTCGCTACCCAATTGTTTGTTGATGAAGCCATGTTTTGGTGGGAAACTGTTGAACAGAGAAAGATTGCTGCCGAAATTAAGGCTATGAGGTGGAATGATTTGAGAGAGATGGTGTTGAGGAAGTTTTGTGCTGATTCTGAGGTCGAGAAAGCAGAGATGAAGTTTCTGAATTTGAAGGCGGGAAAAATGACACACCTCGAGTACACGACTGAGTTCAACTGTATGTCCAGACTTGTGCCTGAGATGGTGAACACGGAAGCCAAGAGGATCAAGTGTTATATCAGGGGACTTCCCTAGAATGTTCGCACACTGGTCAAGGCAAATAGACCTACTACTTTTGATTCCGTAGTCGAACTGGCAGAGATGGTTTACGACGATCTGGCTGTGGATGAGGTGGGGGTGGAAGAGAAGAAAGGAAATAAACCAATCTCCAAAAAGACAGATACTGAAAGTGATGAGTCACCCAAGAAAAAGACAAAAACAAATGAGATTGCTGCTTGTAACAACTGTGGAAAGAAACACTCGGGAGAGTGTAGGGTGGGGTCAAACGCATGTTACAGATGCGGGAAGATGGTGTGACATCTGCCCTGATCCGACCCGACCCAGGTACCCGTTTCTCTGACCCGAACTCTTTCTTTTATGATTTAATATATATTTATGCTTATACTTTATTTTTTTAATAATAATAATATACTTTTCCTTCCCGCCTCTTTCTCTCTCTTTCTTTCCGCCGTCCCGTCCCTCTCCTTCTCTCTTTCCGCCTTCTTTTCCCTCTTGTCGCCGTCCCGCCCTTACGCCTTGTTTCCCTCTTTTTCTTCTAACTCTTTGCTTGTCCTTTGTTCCTTCCCGCCTAAGGTTGTCTGCGCAGCTCCACGCGCCAGACTCCCTTACAAGGAATCCTGCGTGAAGACCACCTGTTTCAGCGATACGCGAGACGAACTCTTCTCGCAGCGCGTTAAGAATTGTAATTCTTCTCGCAGTGCGCGAAGGACGGAAGTTCTTCCCGCGACGCGCTAAGGATTTGTAGTTCTTCTCGCAGCGCGCTAAGAATCGTAGTTCATCCCTCGACGCGCGAAGAATTATAGTTCTTCCCGCGGCGCGCTAGGAATTTTAGTTCCTCCCGCGGCGCGCTAAGAAATGTGACTCTTCCCGCGGCACGCTTAGAAATGGTAGTTCTTTCCGCGACGCGTTAAGGTTAGTTCTGTCTGCCTTCGCGCTCGCGCTCTCTTGACCTTCTGTGTCTGCCTTAGCGCCTTAGCCTTCTCGCGCTGAATCCTTCGAGTTTTCTTCTGTTTAAATCTAGCCGTTTGCTTTTGTGTTGTCTTATCTTTTGAGCTGTTGACCTAATCTGCTTTATGTCTGAAAAGTTACTTTCGGCGCAGCATGCGCACCAACCCCATTGGTTGACAGATAAAGTGACTGACATAATCTTTTGAGGATCTGCTTTTGCCATGCTTGACCTGTACCTTTTTCTGTCCTCTCCCATGCTTTTTACTGTTCCCTGACAGCTTTTCCTTTGCCCCCTGCAGCTGCCATATCTTTCCATATCTTTTGCTTTTGGAATCTTTTACTTTTTGAGATCTTTTCCCCTTTTCTAGGGATTATGTCTCCTAGGGTTTTCCTATAAATAATAATAATATTTTCATAACACATCACACACAAACACTTAATCTCTCCTGTTCTCTCTTTTCCTTTGCTCTCTGCCGATTGTCCTTCTGCCGCCTCCTCTCTTGCCTCCGTCTTCCTCCCTGTTCTGCCCCGTTTTCCGGTAATATATTATATAACTTACTTATTAATTATGCTAACTTATAATCAAGACTTGAAACAAATCATTAAAACAATAATCTTATTTATAGGTTAACTTGTGCTTGTTTAAAGTTGGTTCTTGCTTTATCTTACACCGCATCGTTTATCATGTGAGTAATCTCGTACCTAATCCCTTTTTATTTTTAATGTTTTGGGATGTTCATGTGTTCATACAAACTTAGAGTCTTAAACTGTTTATGAACTTTAGTCGCGCAGTATCCCATGTGTTGAGGACGTAGACTTGGCTGTTTATTTGTATGTGTGGATCATTAACCGTCTTGTCGGTCTATTCCGCAGTTTTCATGGTACCATTAGATGAACACGGGAGAACTATCGTTTATGATTTCTCTTTTGTTTACACATGCACAGTTAGTCTTGTTTGTGAGCTCAATTGTGAGCACTGGCAGTCTTATGAATCTTAGAGTTGGTCCCGATCAGATTACACCCTTGTTGAAAACCAGACATACACATGTTGCGCGCAGATTTTATTGTTATCTATGTATTGTATTAAACTTGATTTCTCACCAACACGCAAGTGTTTGACGTTTATTTTAACACATGTTCAGGTTTGCAGTAGCTGTTTTGGAGCTTGTGGACACCTAGGAAGTTTTCTTTATTTTGGACCTAGATTAAAATGTATCAAGACAAGTTTTTACTGTTCGAATATTATGATTTATAATATATTGATTTATGATGATTTATGTTATCTTGTGTTTACCCTGGCGTGCGCGAATGAATGTATTTATTAAATATTGACACCCAATAGTGTCACGAGTAATGAAACAATATGTGGCGCCCCGATGTATAATCCGCCTTTGGTCGGGGTGTTACAGATTGGTATCAGAGCTCGTTGACTTTAGGATAGGTGGTTAGACGTAACGGCCTAGAATACCTAAGAGTCCCTTCTCGCGCATGAGAGAAATCTCATGTTTGCGCGCTTATTGTTAATTACTCGTTATTTATGAATATGCTCGCGCTTGCGCAGTATATGATTTTATGTTTTATTTCGCGATATTTCGATTTTTGTTGAATTTCGATTTTTATTGATTTTTCTTACATATTCGTTTGTTGGGATTGAAAATCCGAAAAGTCATGGTGGTACATGAATAGTTGATTTTCAATTTCCATTTACGATTATGTTCTGAGGTTGGAGACTTGAAAAGTCATGGTGATACATGAATTGTCAACCTCCAATACTCATTTTCTTGTATGTTTTATATTGAAGATTGAAAAGTCATGGTGATACATGAATCGTCAATCTCCAATACTCGTTTGCTCGTATATTTTAAATTGGGAATTCGGAAAGTCATGGTGATACATGAATTGTCGATTCTTGATTCGAATTTGTTACCTTTATTAAGTCTGCAATTAGGGTCATTTATTTATTTTAACTTTTGATAGTATCTAACTCCGTGAAACCAAGCTTTTCGAGGTTATACTTTGTGCTAAAACCAAGATATTAACTAAAATTAAAACTTTTATAGAATGCCTCCGCTATCTCGCCGATTTCAGAGAAGAGAAGCCTCGCGCATGCGTAGACAGCAACGTTCCCAGGAAATGGCCGCCGCAATAGCCCAAGCTTTGAGCCAAAACAATACCAACACCTCTGGTTACAACATTAAATCCTTCAATGCGGGTAACCCTCCAAAGTTCACAGGTCTTGAAGGAGCCACCGTGATGCTCCAGTGGCTTGAGAAAATAGAAAACGCTTTCCTCCATACCCAATGCCCCTCAGACAGACGAACCCTATATGCTTCCAGTGTCCTGGAATCCAGAGCGCTTACATGGTGGAATGGAGTAGCTCATGCGCGTGGCGCAGAGGCTGCTTCTAGCATGACATGGGAGGAATTCAAGGAAATTCTTACGCGAGAATTCTGCCCTCCCAATGAAGTTAAGCGCCTGGAGGAAGAATTCTGGAACTTGAAGCAATACAGTGGTGAAGCGCGCGAGTACGCGACGCGCTTCCACGAGAAGCTTACTGGTCCCTCACCTTGTTACCCCTTCCCGCCGAGCCATAGAGAAATTCCTTGGGGGTCTCCCCATGGAAATTCAAGATTCTGTATGGGCCAGAAACCCAGTAACCCTCTCTGACGCCATCGAGTTGGCCGCTGTGCTCAGCGACAACCATGTCAGAGCAGGAACCCTGTTCCTGCGGGGAACTGAGAAGACCAAACTCACCAAGACTGCCCCTGAACCAACAGAAACCAAACCAGAACCCTCAAACCGTAACAACCTCAAGCGCAGGCGCAAGGCCTATGCGCTTACCAACCCACCCATTGTCCAGCAACCCATCTACCAACCCCCAGTTTACGCGCCTAACCCTCTGTCAGCCTACCCAACACCTCCTGTAGTCCATAACTATGCCTTAACCAGTCCAGCACTCCCTGCCCCGCCAACTAAGAAACCTTACACAGGAAACCATCCCTTTTGCCCAACCTGTAGATTTCACCACCCAACCCAAACCCCGTGTCGACTTTGTACCCGATGTGGCCGTACTGGTCACACTGCTGAGAACTGTAGAGTCCTTCCCGCCAACCCAATTGCGCAAACACCACCAGTCTACCCGCAGAATCCACAACTAACCTACCAAAACCCACGACCCAGATCGTGCTTTAACTGCGGTGATCCCAGTCATTTCCGGAACGCGTGCCCAAGGCTACAAGTTCAGATTACGCAAGCGAATCCGGTGAACCAGATTTCAAACCAAGTGACGCGTGGACGAGCTTTTAACATAACCGCGCACCAAGCGCAAGCGAATAATGACGTAGTTAATGGTACATTTTTGCTTAACGGATTTTATGCTTCTGTACTTTTTGATACTGGCGCCGATCGAAGTTTTATCTCTCGCGCCTTCGAGCAGAAGCTTGCGCGACCGCGCAACGATTTAAAAGAAGATTTTTCAGTTGAATTGGCTAACGGTGAAACTGTTTTAATTAACTCTGTGATTAAAGATTGTACGCTTAATCTTAACGAAAACGATTTTCTAATCGACCTCATCCCTATGCCTCTTGGGAGCTTTGATGTTATTATTGGTATGGACTGGCTCTCGCATAATCGCGCCGAAGTTATTTGCGCCAAGAAGATGATTCGCATACCTCGAGAAAATGGTGATCTTCATATCTACGGCGAAAAACCCTCCCGCGGTCTTAAGCTTATGTCTTGCGCCGAAGCCCAAAGACTCATGCGGAAGAAGTGTATTGCATTCTTAGCCCATGTGGTTAAACCCGATGAAGGAAAGAAGAAGCTTCGCGATATCCCCGTCGTGCGTGATTTCCCTGAAGTTTTTCCTGATGATCTTCCTGGTATCCCTCCCGCTCGTGAAGTCGAGTTTCGTGTTGATCTTGTCCCTGGTGCTTCCCCCGTAGCTAAATCTCCTTACCGTCTTGCACCCGCTGAGATGCAAGAATTGGCAAGCCAACTTCAAGAGTTGACTGCTAAAGGATTCATTCGCCCTAGCTCTTCGCCCTGGGGTGCTCCGGTGTTGTTCGTTAAAAAGAAAGATGGATCGTTTCGCATGTGTATTGATTACCGCGAGTTGAACAAACTCACCATTAAGAACCGGTATCCCTTACCGCGTATTGACGACCTCTTTGATCAACTCCAAGGTGCCTCCTGTTTCTCGAAGATCGATCTCCGTTCCGGTTATCACCAGTTGCGCATCCGCGATGAAGATGTTCCGAAGACTGCTTTTCGAACTCGTTATGGCCATTTTGAATTCTTGGTCATGTCCTTCGGTCTAACCAACGCACCCGCCGTTTTCATGGATCTAATGAATCGGGTGTGTAGGCCTTTCTTGGATAAATTCGTGATTGTGTTTATCGATGATGTTCTGGTGTATTCTAAGACCAAGGCCGAGCATGAGCAACATCTTCGGTTGGTGTTGCAAAAGCTTCGAACCGAACAGCTCTATGCTAAGCTTTCCAAGTGTGAATTCTGGTCTGATGAAGTACAGTTTCTTGGTCATGTTGTAAACAAGATGGGTATTCATGTCGACCCATCCAAAATTGAAGCAATCAAGAACTGGATTACGCCATCCTCTCCTTCTGAGATCCGTTCCTTTCTGGGCTTAGCTGGTTACTACCGGCGTTTCATTTCGAACTTCTCAAAGATCGCTTTGCCTTTAACAGCTCTAACGCACAAAGGTAAACCGTATATTTGGGGCTCGAAGCAAGAAGAAGCCTTTCTAACGCTCAAGCGTTTGTTGTGTGAAGCTCCTGTTCTTGCGCTACCTGAGGGTAATGATGATTTTGTCGTGTATTGCGATGCATCCAACCAAGGTCTCGGTTGTGTTCTTATGCAACGAGGCAAGGTTATCGCTTACGCATCAAGGCAACTCAAGGTTCATGAAAAGAATTATACAACTCACGACCTCGAACTTGGTGCAGTTGTTTTTGCCTTGAAGATCTGGAGACACTACCTTTATGGTACTAAGTGTATCCTTTACACTGACCATAAAAGCCTTCAGCATATCTTTGATCAAAAGGAACTCAACATGAGACAACGCCGATGGAACGAACTCATCAGCGATTACGATTGTGAGATCCGGTATCATCCTGGTAAGGCTAATGTGGTAGCCGATGCGCTCAGCCGAAAACCCTGCCAGCACCCAGCTTCACTTCGCGCCGATTCAAAGCAACCTTGAATCGCGTATTCGTGACGCGCAGCGCGCATCCATCAGTAATGGTAACCTTCGCGCCGAGCTAGCGTGTGGCGCGGAAGCACTCTTTGTGCCTAATCTGAGTGGAATTCTCTGCTATCTCAATCGCATCTGGATTCCCTTTGATGAGAATCTTCGCGCTGATATCCTGAGTGAAGCACACAAATCTCGGTATTCTATTCATCCTGGCGCTGATAAGATGTACAAGGATTTGCGCATAACTTATTGGTGGCCCGGTATGAAGAAGGATATTGCTGTGTTCGTAGCTAAATGTCTGACTTGTTCTAAAGTGAAAGCTGAACACCAACGCCCATCTGGTTTGCTCGAACAACCAGAAATTCCTACGTGGAAATGGGAATGTGTAGCGATGGACTTTATTACCAAGTTACCTTTGACAGCAAGCAAACATGATAGCATTTGGGTAATAGTGGATCGATTGACTAAGTCTGCTCACTTCCTGCCCATTCGTGAAAACTACCGTGTTGAGCAACTCGCGCAGCTTTATGTCAAGGAAATTGTCTGCCGCCATGGTACTCCTTTGAGCATCATATCCGATCGCGATGGCCGTTTTATATCTCGCTTTTGGAGATCTCTCCAATCTGCGCTAGGAACTCGCTTGGACATAAGTACTGCATATCATCCTCAGACTGACGGTCAGTCTGAGCGAACTATTCAAACTCTTGAGGATATGCTCCGATCTTGTGTTCTTGATTTTGGAGGTAATTGGGATTCACACCTGCCTTTGATTGAGTTCTCTTATAATAACAGCTATCATTCCAGTATTGGTATGGCCCCAATTGAAGCACTTTACGGTCGTAAGTGCCGCTCCCCGATTTGTTGGAGCGAAGTGGGTGAAACTCAAATCACAGGACCCGAACTTGTTCAAGAGACAACCGATAAAATCGCCAAGATCCGTGATCATCTGCTGACTGCCAGAAGCCGACAGAAGAGTTACGCAGATCGCAGGCGAAAGCCTCTCGAATTTCAAGTTAGTGATCTTGTTCTCCTCAAAGTGTCGCCTTGGAAAGGTGTTGTCCGCTTTGGGAAGAAAGGTAAGCTTGCTCCTCGTTATGTTGGTCCATTCAAGATTCTCGCGCGTGTGGGAAAAGTTGCCTACAGACTTGACCTGCCGCCCGCGCTCAGTAATGTGCATCCAACGTTCCATGTATCCAATCTCAAGAAGTGTTTAGCTGACGAGAACCTTCACATTCCACTTGATGAAGTTCAAGTTGATGAAACTATGCATTTCGTTGAGAAGCCTGTTGAGATTATGGATCGCGAGGTAAAGCAAACCAAGCGCAGTCGTATCCCTATCGTGAAAGTTCGTTGGGAGTCCAAGCGCGGAGCCGAGTTTACATGGGAAAGGGAAGATCAAATGAAGATCAAGTACCCGCACCTGTTCTCTGCGCAACCTACTTCGAGATAAATTTCGGGACGAAATTTCTTAAAGTAGGGGAGACTGTGACATCTGCCCTGATCCGACCCGACCCAGGTACCCGTTTCTCTGACCCGAACTCTTTCTTTTATGATTTAATATATATTTATGCTTATACTTTATTTTTTTAATAATAATAATATACTTTTCCTTCCCGCCTCTTTCTCTCTCTTTCTTTCCGCCGTCCCGTCCCTCTCCTTCTCTCTTTCCGCCTTCTTTTCCCTCTTGTCGCCGTCCCGCCCTTACGCCTTGTTTCCCTCTTTTTCTTCTAACTCTTTGCTTGTCCTTTGTTCCTTCCCGCCTAAGGTTGTCTGCGCAGCTCCACGCGCCAGACTCCCTTACAAGGAATCCTGCGTGAAGACCACCTGTTTCAGCGATACGCGAGACGAACTCTTCTCGCAGCGCGTTAAGAATTGTAATTCTTCTCGCAGTGCGCGAAGGACGGAAGTTCTTCCCGCGACGCGCTAAGGATTTGTAGTTCTTCTCGCAGCGCGCTAAGAATCGTAGTTCATCCCTCGACGCGCGAAGAATTATAGTTCTTCCCGCGGCGCGCTAGGAATTTTAGTTCCTCCCGCGGCGCGCTAAGAAATGTGACTCTTCCCGCGGCACGCTTAGAAATGGTAGTTCTTTCCGCGACGCGTTAAGGTTAGTTCTGTCTGCCTTCGCGCTCGCGCTCTCTTGACCTTCTGTGTCTGCCTTAGCGCCTTAGCCTTCTCGCGCTGAATCCTTCGAGTTTTCTTCTGTTTAAATCTAGCCGTTTGCTTTTGTGTTGTCTTATCTTTTGAGCTGTTGACCTAATCTGCTTTATGTCTGAAAAGTTACTTTCGGCGCAGCATGCGCACCAACCCCATTGGTTGACAGATAAAGTGACTGACATAATCTTTTGAGGATCTGCTTTTGCCATGCTTGACCTGTACCTTTTTCTGTCCTCTCCCATGCTTTTTACTGTTCCCTGACAGCTTTTCCTTTGCCCCCTGCAGCTGCCATATCTTTCCATATCTTTTGCTTTTGGAATCTTTTACTTTTTGAGATCTTTTCCCCTTTTCTAGGGATTATGTCTCCTAGGGTTTTCCTATAAATAATAATAATATTTTCATAACACATCACACACAAACACTTAATCTCTCCTGTTCTCTCTTTTCCTTTGCTCTCTGCCGATTGTCCTTCTGCCGCCTCCTCTCTTGCCTCCGTCTTCCTCCCTGTTCTGCCCCGTTTTCCGGTAATATATTATATAACTTACTTATTAATTATGCTAACTTATAATCAAGACTTGAAACAAATCATTAAAACAATAATCTTATTTATAGGTTAACTTGTGCTTGTTTAAAGTTGGTTCTTGCTTTATCTTACACCGCATCGTTTATCATGTGAGTAATCTCGTACCTAATCCCTTTTTATTTTTAATGTTTTGGGATGTTCATGTGTTCATACAAACTTAGAGTCTTAAACTGTTTATGAACTTTAGTCGCGCAGTATCCCATGTGTTGAGGACGTAGACTTGGCTGTTTATTTGTATGTGTGGATCATTAACCGTCTTGTCGGTCTATTCCGCAGTTTTCATGGTACCATTAGATGAACACGGGAGAACTATCGTTTATGATTTCTCTTTTGTTTACACATGCACAGTTAGTCTTGTTTGTGAGCTCAATTGTGAGCACTGGCAGTCTTATGAATCTTAGAGTTGGTCCCGATCAGATTACACCCTTGTTGAAAACCAGACATACACATGTTGCGCGCAGATTTTATTGTTATCTATGTATTGTATTAAACTTGATTTCTCACCAACACGCAAGTGTTTGACGTTTATTTTAACACATGTTCAGGTTTGCAGTAGCTGTTTTGGAGCTTGTGGACACCTAGGAAGTTTTCTTTATTTTGGACCTAGATTAAAATGTATCAAGACAAGTTTTTACTGTTCGAATATTATGATTTATAATATATTGATTTATGATGATTTATGTTATCTTGTGTTTACCCTGCGCGTGCGCGAATGAATGTATTTATTAAATATTGACACCCAATAGTGTCACGAGTAATGAAACAATATGTGGCGCCCCGATGTATAATCCGCCTTTGGTCGGGGTGTTACAGATGGGGCACTTCTTTTGGGAATGTAAGAAGGACAACATGTGTTTCAACTGTGGGGACGCTGGTCACAAGGCTTATGAATGCAAGAAGCCCAAAGCAGGAGGGGGAGAAGCGGGAAGGAAGGCGCAGACTTAGAGTTCTTTGACAAGGAAGGAAGCTGAAGTAAGGAGCACTCGAGAAGCATGAGTTATTTTGTTTAAGAATTATGTATATATGACTTTAAGGATTTCGTGTCTATTATTTAAGCTTAAATTTTAGACTTATGATTGGAGGTGATGATTATGGATTGAATTATGATATGAACGGGTCTTTGTGAACGACAAGGTGATACGTGACCTTAAAATTTTAAAGTAAACGGTAGTGAATACATTATCCGGCTATTATTTTTTACTAAACTGTAACACCCTAGGCAAATCCCACATAGACCGTGACCAAGAGAGATCATTGGTTCATAAGTAAACGTCCTGCCTCTTAAATCACAAACACGTTTTGGGCTTAATGTTAGTGGAACAGATGAGAGCTCCACAGTTAAGCGTGCCCGTAAACTCTTTATGGGCAAAACGGACAATATTGATGGTGCGATGAGCTAGATGTTACATAAACAAATAAACTCCCATGATTATTGGAATCAAACATTTTTAGAATGGGTATCAAAACCTTTAAAGCCAATTTACGTAAACCCAAAATGATAACTCGATTATAACCGAAATTTTACCTCGACTTGTTTTATTTATTTATATATATTAAAACGAAAAGATGTTATATTTATAATTTATGGTTGATGATCTCAACATTATTTCATGGTGTCATAAACTCAACCATGTTTATAGCTAATGGTTAATGATCTCATTTTACGCTATATTCGATACGAAGAATCCATCTATGCTTATATTTTATGTATAATGGTCCGTTGTATATAGCATTCACCTTCATAGGACCACCTATGCTTTAAGTTCAATAGTTTATAAATAATGATCCATGTCTATGCCATATTTAAATACAAAGAACCCTTCCACTTGTAATGCTTTATTTTGTAACCAATGTTATCTACTTAACGACCAAGTTTCCACAATTCAAGGATTATTGTTGAGTAAAATAAGCTTACATTACATTTAGTGGAAATTGTTTTATTTTAAATTTTATAAATACATGTATAATATATAAGAATTAAAACGATAGGCTTTTGGATAACTTTTCACCCGTTTGACGTCTTGTCCTGTTAGTCATTTGACGAGTAAAGAAAGGCATAACCAATGGTGGACCTACCTTTTACGTAAAGGTGTCGGCCGACCCCTATGAAAAAAAATTTTAGTGGATATATGTATTAAAATCCTACTGACCCTATGAAATTTTGACACCGACTCCTGCGAAATTTTGAGAACCACAAAACGACCTTGTGAAATTTCGAAAAGACCAAATAATATTTCGATACCGACCCTAATAAAAATAAATTTACATATTTACAATTATAATTATATAAATGTATATAAATAATTTATCTAATTAAATTTGAGTTTAATATAAACAATTTTGATACAAATTTAAGCCTAAATGCCCATCATCTATACCCAATTTTTAAGCCCAATTTCCAAACTCCCCACTCAATCTATATTTAATTTAATTAAAGATGTTATAATGGCGCAAGTAATATTTCGAGGTGAGTTTAGGGAATTAAGAGCTTTAAACTTAAAAGAAAATGTTTCGGCTCTCTATATACATTGTTTTACTCACCAACTTTATTCACATTGGTACATCGTTTATTGAAGTTAGCTCTCGTATTATCCGTCACAACCGCAAGATTTAAAAGATGTTTTCTGGCGACGAAGTACGTGAAGTCGAATTTGCGTTACTAAATGAGTGTGAAGATTTAAATAATATTTTTATTTATTTCATTGAGAATGACTTGCTTATTAATGTCAACCAAATGATATTTTGGTTGGGTTTCAAAAAATAAAAACCAATAGAAAACAACTTTAGATATTTTTGTATTTTAGCGATGCACTTCAAAAGAAGTTTCACATACTTTTTTAGGTTACATGATATTTTGTATGATTATCTTTTTCTATATATGACCCGACCCGATTTGACCTGACTGGAATGACCGAACCAGAGAAAAAAACTTGTATACCGATTACCTGACCCAAACAACAGAACCGGACCGAAAAAAATATATATAGAGATAGTCAACTAATTACTGCCCCAAAAATTTTCCGACCTCTGTGAAAAAATTTTCTGCATTCGCCACTCACATAATCAGATCATCCCGTTAACTTGTAGATGGTTGATATGTGAACACACTCACGGAATCACGGTAGTGGGGAGGTGTATAGATAGGCCCAAACTGATTTGAGATAAACAGATTAGACAGGATTTGCTCAAGTTGCACATCTCGAAAGGACCTGTAGGACCTTTTTTATCTTTACTTTGTCTTAGGAGCTTAAATCCTTCTACACTTTAGGCAAACAATTATATGCTCATATGTTGTTTACAATGTTACATCTATTACTATTTTATTATATTACTTTTGCGGTACTCCTTTTGTTATTGGTAGATTCCTATTTCTGTAGCTTCAGGTTAGTATCTTTGTATGTCGTTTGTTTTGGGGCTAAAGGTTTCACCAGAATCAGCCTCTCTACAGAAACAATCTAGCCTCCGAAACCCTCGTCAACGCAATGGTCCATTCATAACATTTTCTAACAATAGTCATCGAAACCCCAAGCAAAAACATGTTTTTGTTTGAATTTAATAGCACAAAACAACCCGCTCTCTGAAACTCGAGTAGCCACTCACAATAGCCGTCAAAAACCTAACAATAATAGCATCCCATCATCAAAGTTTAGTAGCATAAATAACGTGTTCTCCGACACACTAGCCACCAGTGCTCCAAGCTAATCTACAAGTCGTTTCCCGTTCTCGGATTGCATGAGAATATCATAATGTTTATATAACTACTCTGCTAGTCTAAATCATCCTTTGATGAGTTTTGACTCTTATTACTTGCACCTTCTTACATAATGAGTACTTATTGTCTTATACACAATAAATTACACATTTGCATGCTTGTTAGTTGTTTTTCCTACAATTTTCAAATACCTATGTTAAGGGAGCAAGGACTCGGTACTCGGGTCATTACTCATGGTGAGGGTTTCACTAGGATTCTGCCAAAAGTGATTTCTTAAGGCCTTAAACTTGGGGTTTATAGTTGAAAACCCCAGGTCCGATAGCAAATCTTGAACACTGCTTCGACCCTCTAGCATGTTCAAGGCTTGAGACATTGTTGGTCTAAGTGTCGGTGATACATTCGTGCATAAAAGGGCCACGTTCAGAACCGTCATTGCTTCCTCGGATGAATATTCTGACCCTAAGTCTGGATCAACCAGGTCTAATAAGCTTCCCCTTTCTTGTAAAACATATGCCTACAAAACAAATGCACGTGTTACAGTTGAATTTTTGGGTCAAAGAATATCGGTTTTTGGTTGGCAGTTATTTTACCCAATCGAGAAGGTAAACAAAGTCTTCTTTTGGCCTGTAGTTGGTGTTACTTTTTCCACTAACAATTTCTAGTGCCACGATTCCGAAACTATAAACATCTGCCTTCGGAGTCAAGTAACCGCGCATGGCATACTCTGGAGCCATATAACCTCTAAGAACCAAAAATTAAAATAAAACAAAAAAAATATGAGAACCAAAGCACGGTTGTCAACTATTATGTAATCGAAAAATAATGGTGGCAATTTAGATCCATTTACTAATGAGTGAGTTGATTGACGTGATTTGGTCGATGTTTTATCTCAAACAAGTCTAGTAGGCTCAGGGGTGTAAACGAGCCAAACCGCTTGTGAGCTGCTCGAGATTGACTCGCTAAAAGCTTAAATCAAGCGAAGTTTAAACAAGCCGGGTCCTAAAAATAAGCTTATTTAATAAACAAGTCCAAGCCCGAGTTTCACTTATCAAGCTAGCACTGGCTCACGATCCTATTATTTATACAACTGTTATTTTATTTATTAAATATATAAAATAACTAAATAATATATTATGTTGTCTATAACAATTTTACTTAAACGCATATATAAAAATTATAATTAGAA
Source organism: Bidens hawaiensis (assembly GCF_021521415.1). Classification (NCBI taxonomy): domain Eukaryota; kingdom Viridiplantae; phylum Streptophyta; class Magnoliopsida; order Asterales; family Asteraceae; genus Bidens; species Bidens hawaiensis. Next base: position 17,403 of record NW_027502238.1, read on the forward strand.
ATGTACAAAAAATAATTATATATGTATATAAATTATTAATAAATAATAAACCAGCGGAGCCCAAGCTGAACTTGAGCTTGAATACACGAGCCAAGTTGGAGCTTTAGAAATACAGCTTGAAATGGGCCGAGCTTCAGCTAAAGCTTAACCCAGCTTGTTTACACCCCAAATAGGCTTAATTAATAATATGAGCTAAAAAAGGAACGGGTCATACGAGTTGAAAGTCCCCCAAACTCTGTTTTAATACATAAAACCTCCTAAACAGTTTTTATTCAAAGATTTAGATATTTTTTTATAAGAATATTCCTTTTTTGCAATCATAATGGAGAAAAAAGTGTTTGCGGATAAACTTAACTCGACCCGCTTTGTTTTGAATAGAACTAAAAAATTGTCCATTTCAATCCGAACCAGTTTTGGCAAGTATGCATATGTAAAATTAGAGAACATACATTGTTCACGCAATACGAGTGCTGATGTGTGTATTCCAGTCATCATTGAGCTTTGCTAAACCGAAATCAGATATTTTTGCATTGAGATTTTTATCAAGCAAAACATTGCTAGTCTTGATATCTCTATGCACAATTTTTAGTTGTGATTCTTCATGAAGGTAAAGCAAACCTCGGGCTATCCCTATGCATATCTTCAACCTCACAGGCCATGTCAGTTTTGCTTTCGACACTTTGTCTCGTCCTGTAGGATTTAATCACAGCCGTTGGATATTTTACATTAGTGTGATCAATATGTTTCTTTTTCCAAATAAATTTTGATGATTGTTATAGAGTTGAAAATTTCAACCCATTTATTTTGGAATTGATTTATTTGGATTGTGTTTTATCTCAAATGGGTCAAATAAAAGATTGGGATAAAAGGGGATCGGGTCAAACAGGTGAAAAGATTTTGTAAGAATACTCTTTAGTTGCAAAAAAGATAACTAAAAATGAACAAAAAAGTTTTTGTTGGTCAACCTGGCCCCATTTTCACCTGTACTAAAAAATACATGTTCTGATTTTCGTCCCATTTCTTTACCCATTACTATGGGGTAAGCGAGCCAAGCTGCTCGTGAGCAAACCAAATGGTTTCAGTCCGTAACAGATATCGGCTCGCTGAAAGCTCGAATCAACCCGAGCTTCAATGACTTCGCACCTAAAAATAAGCTTATTATAAACGAGCCCGAGCTGGAGCTTCAAATTAAAATCATGTTCAAATGAACTAAATAATATATATTGTGTTATATATAAATATTATTGTTGTATATATAAATTAAATAAAAACATACATACATACATACATACATACATACATACATACATATATATATTAATAAATAAAAGCAGAACGGAGCTAGAATATTAAATATAGGGCTAGAAATGAGCTGAGCTCAAGCCTAGTCGAGCACGATCTCGCTCAGCTCGTTTACACTCCTACCCGTTACCCCAGCCCGTTACCCCAACCCGTCCATAGCATCTCTGCTAATTAATACTTTTAAGCTTACCGAAAATAGCACGAGATACGCAGTTATTCTCCATGTACTCATATATTAAAGACAACTGGTTCCCTTCAACACAGCATCCATAAAGTCTGACAAGATTTGGGTGTTGTAGTGCTGAAATCATGCCAATCTCATTGACAAATTCACGGGTGCCTTGTTTTGACTTTGATGATAGTTGTTTCACAGCAATTATTGTCCCGTCCAACAATCGACCCTACATAAAATATGGTTTTTAGTAACACAAGAATATATAATGCTGTGTTTTTGTACTTGTGTTTGATCAACTGAAAGTTTAACATGATAATATTACCTTGTAAACTGCACCAAAACCACCTTCTCCAAGCTTGTTTGATGGATCAAAGTTGTTGGTTGCTGCTTTAATCTGCCTTAGAGTGAATATTCCTGTTTGTAGATCTAGACCTTTAAGCTCTGTTAAACAATAAGTCTTGTGATTAGTTGCTGCAATATGTAATCGTTAGAAGACAGAACTAGAGATGGGAATATAGGTCGGTTGCGTAACGGGTTGGATTGACTCGCTGTTGACAGTTATATGTCCATTTCTTAGAAGTCTATAAATGTGTTTAACTGTTACTTTATTGCAATAGTTATTTAAATCTTTGAATAAACGGCTTAGGAGAGTGTGTATCAAGCTTTTGATGCGACTCATTCGAAATAAGAGCAACCCACTCTTAAGTAATCAGAATTTAGAAGATAACAAAATATGCACACCTTTATCTGCTGCATTTTTCCCCATAATGTAGCCTTTTCTCCACAAGATAAAAATGATTAAAAACACACAAAACAGTCCAGCAGCCGCCGCGACTACTAAACGAAGATCAATCTTTTTTCTAAAATCTGGTGGCTTGAAATCTGTATAAACAAGGTGATGAATGGACAATGAGCGACATTATAACATTGTAAGCCAACTTCAGAATGCCAACTTTGACTTCAAAAGTCAAAGCATACAATTCTATTCATCTTTTTGTTGGGTTGGTTTATGCAATCTTTAATCTTAAAAATAAAAGATTGGTGAAAATCAGATATGGGAAAATACTTACTCGGTTCAACTGATATAAGCGGACCATAACTTCCTCTAAGAGGAATTCCAATAGTGCCTTTTCCAGCCCAGAAAAGTTGAATTTTGAGTGTATTGTTCTTCACATCAACCATGTAACTCTTTATAACAGGCTTCCCCGTACCTCCAGCCTCTTGTACTATATCAAAATCCTTTAGTTTCAACTCTCCCTGCATTGAAATACTTAGAAATTGTTAAACTTTGGCCATGTTGACTTTTTTTCCTTGAAGTGAAGCCTAATAACTGGCTGAGGTAACCTTAAAACAAACGTTTTGAAACAGGTTTGTTACAAATGTATGCAATATTCAAAAGTAGACTTACCTGCACGTAAACATCGAATACACGCTTCCCGAGACTGTTAAATGTGTTATCTTGGGTGAAAACAATCTCTGCAAAGTGGAGTTTAACCGTATAGTTCCCGTTCATAAGGCACAATCCATAATAAGTAAGAGATATAGCAGTGGTGCGTGCTGACGTGTACAATTCTGTCTCATTTCTGGGAACATTACGGAGCCTAGATGTGTTGGAAAGAATATAAACATCAGAATCATGGTCATCATCTAAGAAGTTCCCTGTGCTGCTAAATGCCCAATTTCTATCATAGTAAAACGTTGAGGCGCCTTTGCTTTCTGTATCGGATTCGTATTTGATGGTGTTGTTGATGTTTACTTCTTTGCCCCCACAATTGATGTATAGAGAATGGATTTCTGATGCAAAAATGTCATTTAATGAAGACATGAGGTGAGGGTTGATATGTATGTATTGACGTAAATATCTTTACTTACGCTGTTTAATCGATTTAGTACATGGGAAATCTTTCATGAGGCATGGAGGAATATTGTTTCTGTATAAGAAATACAAGACAAAGAAATCACTACGTAGTTTTGATGGATACATATAGCTCGATGTGATTTGTGTGAGCTCCCGGCCGGTCCTGGGCCCACCTTTAATACCAAGTTAGGCCCGGTTCTGTACCTCTCTTAGGCCCGGTTAGGCCAGTGTTTCTGGTGCTAACTACCTGGTCCCTTGAGGTGGTATATATTGTTTTTCCATGTCATGTAAACTCTCTCCATCCCAAAATAATTGTCCACACACAAAGTAAAAATCTCAATTTAAGATGTGTGTAATTAATGTAGTTTTTAGATAGAATGTTACCTTTGCATTTAAAAGAAACTTGAATTTTTTATAGGTAATTAAGGGTATAATGGGAAAAGGTGTGAATTATTACTATCTGAATATTGAAAGAACACAATCTTTTCGGGAGAAACCTAAACAGTATCATGGACAATAACTTTTATATACTGAAACTGTTTCTACATCTGGTAAAATGTGAATTGTATATTTTCATGCTTCATTAAACCAATTAAAAATATATATAATTTAATTCTACATGCAAATAGCTTTATTTTCTGTAACTTAAAAACCTAGTTTTAACTGTATTTTACTATTTAATAATATATAAGATGAAAACATAGTAAAAAATCAGAACCGATTGGGACAGCGAGGCCCAAATCACTCCTTTTTATGTGAAGGACCAGGCTTTAGCAACTATTTAGGACCGGGCCTGGACCTAGGCCCAGTTAGGCTCAAGTTATGATGCTTTCACAATGACCAGCGTAATAGTGTGACCTTAAATATATATAGGGTCATGTGTCTTACTGTTTATTTGTGGTCGAAGAATAGCTCTCCACCACGTTTCTGAGTCAAGTAATGACAGGTTTGGTTATAGCATAAAACCATGCACAAATCCAGCTTATATATATGAAAATAGAAAATAAACTTACACTGTCCCTCGTTCACATGCATTTGGAGCAGAAGAATCCCAGGTAAATTGGTTATAAGAAACATCCCTGTAAAAGCATGTAAACATATAAACATAACACACCACTAAAATTTCATTTCTGATCATTCGATTGTATAAACATGTAGTGAAATGATAACTATTAGGGCCAGATTATCCTTACACGTCCTTGGTACTTGGGAAGATCCATGCAGGCATAGGTCCAGTAAGATTATTTGCTGTCAAATAACTATTAAATAGTGGTTACCCTTAGAAATTTATCGTAGTTACAAGAAGACAAGATAATATTGTTCAGGACAATTCCCATACATGTGATATGTTTTTCCTAGTTGGGCAAAAGATGGCGGGATCTGGCCAGTCAAGTTGTTGAAACTGAGGTCTCTACATCAATAAAAGTAGATCCAAAATAAATTCCAAGAAAATGTAAATTTAAAAAGTACCAAATATATCCAATACATGATAAATTGCTTACATAGTTTTCAGAGAAAGCATATTCCCTATATAGTCAGGGATTTTCCCATGGATCAAACAATTTCTAAGTACCCTGTAAATTTACATATTGTAATTAATATCTTCACTTGGATGCTAAAATAAGGAATCATCATACAAATATAAATGCTCACAATTTATTCAGTTTCATTTTCTGCACTGATGGGAAACTAAGTCACTGATTCTCCTGTAACAAGAAAAATAATGTAAATCACTTTGTATATTCTGTCACCTCAATGGAACAAATACAACCAAAAAAAGCTTGAAAGATAAATAAAGCATGCATACAGATCATTTAGTTGTGTTAAGACAGAGATATTAGAAGGAATTGGCCCCTCAAGAGAACAACCTTGCATATGCCTGCAAAATAAACCAAATATTAATGTCTTAAAAATCAAATAGAGGTGGATTATAAGTGATTCGATTAATGCATCTGACCATTAATGGTTGAACCAAAACACTTTCTGTCCAAAAAACAACCTCGTTAATAAAATTTACCTTTTTTATTAAAGTTATGAATTTAATAATCTGAAAGGTTTATGCAAAAATACACTTTGGACAACTTTTGACTTGTTACCTTTTTCGCAGGCCTTTGTTATTTTACCTGTTTGACCCATTAGAGGTAAGAGAGAACCCGCATCCACCCATTCATACGTAAACGGGTCATAATATCCACCCCAGTGATTAATATACCCCTAGCATGATGGGAACTTTACAAATACATGCAAAAAATATTCTCTTACAATTTCGCAATCTGTGTCCACTGACTAATGAAGCTTGGTATCTTTCCAGTGAAATTATTGTCACTTATTCTCCTAAAAATTTTTAAAAAACACGTAAGTTAAAGATATGCCAAACATATATGGATTATCATTCAAGTTTATATGATTTATCATACTCACAGATCAGTCAAGTTGGTAAGTTTTCCAAGTGCAGCAGGCAGCTCTCCGGTAAAATCATTTGAAGTTATAACTCTGGGAATACAAAGTTTTACATGATCATGAATATATTTTCAAGAAAAAAAATATAAGGAAAAAGGTGAAAATAATTACAGTTTCTGCAAATCTTTCAGGTTTGCAATCCCTGGGTGTATGGGTCCTGAAAAGCGATTTCCTTCTAAGCTCCTACAAAATTCAAGTAGCTATTAAGCATCAAAATTGAGTGTAAATGTGTGTCATCTTACTTCGTTTTTACTATTTTTTATTCAAGGACAAAAGAAGTAGTGATGTGGCTTACAACTCTTGGAGGGTGGTCATTCTGGTAAGAACTTTTGGAAACGGCCCAGATAAGCGGTTTCCCATGAGAGAACTGCATATATACACAGTAAAAATATCACAGTCAAATAGGTATTCTTGCAAGCAAAAAACTGGCAATGAGAGTGATAATCTGTCCATACAGGTTGTACAATTGCATAGTAGCCCATTCAGAAGGAATGGTTCCATTGATGTAGTTACGACTGAGATCCCTACATTAAAAAAACATGATTATCATATCACTATGATCATTGCTTAAAAAGAAAAAAATTGAAAAAGAAATCTATAGCGTAATATCTTATTATGCCGGGATATTTTTCTTACAAAACTCGAAGGTACCGAAGCTTGGAAAACTCGGACGGAAGAGTGCTTGAGATGTTCTGGGATTTAATATATCTGCATTGTAACAAAGAATGATAGTAATATATACATGTGTTTTATACCAATATATTACGAAATTTAACAAGCACTTGATGTGTGTGATGTCTCAATTAATTAAATAGCTAGTAAACATAAATTTTCTTACTAACAGTTTTTTTCTTCAAAAAAAAAAGTATACTGTTAGTTTTTTCATAAAGTTTCTTGTCTCCGGTATTTTCATATAAACTCTATATTTCTTTCGTCCAGAAATCATATCTAACTTTCGGTTTAACAATGGTCTTACTTAAATTGATTAAAATAAATTCCCAAAATCTCACTTAATAAGCACAAAATATAGAACATGTATTAACCATGGTCAAGGTTACCAATTTTGAGTATTGTTTAATAGGAAGCATGTGATAGTGACTGAAAAATATTTAACAATTAGACAATCCAAACGAACAAGGTTAGTTGAATTTTAGAATTAACATTCCTGTGTAACAATAGTAATATTTGAACTTATACACACTGTAATACAGAAATTAAAAAAAATCTTCAGCTACTGAGTTAACAGATAATTCAAATACAGTTTTTTAATTATATTTCTAAAATAATTACAAGTGATGCAATATTCTAGAGAGTGATGGGTCTGTTTTCCTGTGCAGGGTGATGAAGTCAAAGTGTGTACAATCTAAAAAATGTGGGCCAGTGAGTACCGCTAATACCAGATCAGCAGTCAACAAGCTGGGTTGACCACAATTTCAGTCAACGCTACTATCCTCGCCTCCTCTCTTGCCTCTAGGTACTCACATGTTTTATTTCTTAAAAGTTAGCAAAATCAGCGATGAATTCAATACATCCTCCAGATTTATCATTTCTTTTCATATTTTAATATCCTATGTGGACTCATAACTCATTAAATATTGAAGGACAGAAATCACAGTGATTGATTAATCGTTCACAATATGCATCAAGCTCACAAAATTAACCAAATTAATTATAGTTTCCAGATTCAAAACAGAAGTATTAACATCTGGCTCACAAATTTTACCAAATTAATTATAAATCCGAATACGTCACAAACGGTAACGGCTTCGATTCATTAGGTACCAAGCGGCGCCACGAAAACCAACACCCGATACACAAACAATTTAAGCACAAACACACGGAAACAGAAAAATAAAGAACACGACAATATAACATGGTTCAGTCACCTACGTCCACTGCTGCAGCTAGGGTCTACAACGAAAGTATTTATAGAATAATAAACCGTCATAATCCTACCACAATTAACATCTAACTCACAAAATTAGCCAAAATTAATTACAGATCCGAATACGTCACAAACGATAACGGCTTCGATTCGTTAGGTACCAAGAGGCGCCACGAAACCAACACACAATACACAAACTATTTAAACACGCGGAAACAGAAAAAATAAAGAACACGACAATATCCTACGCAGACTCATATTTCATTAAATATTTAAAAACAGAGATCACAGTGATTAAAAATAATTATAATAATAAAAATAATAATAATCCACAATATGCATCAGTATAGTTTCCAGATTCAAAACAGAAACATTAACATCTAGCTCACAAAATTTACCATATTAATTATAAATCGAAATCTGTAACAGATTTCCAAGAAATCTCAACGATAACGACTTTGATTCGTAAAATATCAAGCAGCGCAGCTGAAACCAACACCCAAACGAGCTGAGCTGCTCGAAGCTACTTGAGATCGGCTCGTGAAAGAGCTTGATCAAGCCAAGCTTAAACGAGCCTAAAAGTAAACAGGTTTATCTAGCTCACAAAATTAACCAAATTAATTATAAATCGAAATCCATAACAGATTTCCAAGAAATCTCAACGATAACGACTTCGATTCGTAAAATACCAAGCAGCGCAGCAGAAACCAACACACAAACGAGCTGAGCTGCTCGAGATCAGCTCGTGAAAAAGCTTGATCAAGCCGAGCTTAAACGAGCCTAAAAGTAAGCTCGTTTAATACACAAACGATTTAAACAACACGCAGAAACAGAAAAACAATAAACAAAACAATATTTAAGCCTAAAAGCAAGCTCGTTTAATACACAAACGATTTAAACAACATGCAGAAACAGAAAAACAAAAAACGAAACAATATAACGTGGTTCGGTCACGGTCACCTACGGCTCTATGTCCATTGCCGCAGCTAGGGTTTATAGATTAATAAACCTTCATAATAAACATCTATCTCACAAAATCAATCAATAATACGTACATATTAACGGCGTGACACGTGGCATTACTCTCGAACTAGCAGTCACAGACAATAGACACATTATATCCTTTTTTATACTCGCCAACGCCCCAATTGCCTTCACCGGTGCACGGATCCTTGCTCAGATCCCACACGTTAGTGTTCGCTAGCCCTAATTTCACTCCAATTTGCTTCAGTACGTTCACTGCACGCACCAGTTCAGTTCAGTTCGCATTAATTGTTATTGTTTATTAATCGTACGGTGAAATTAGGTTAAACGGAGAACGTACCTTCCTGAGAGTCGATTTTTGCGGAGTGTGTGAGTGTGTAGAGGACTGATAATGAGATTATGAAGAGGAAGAGGTTATTATTATTATTCATGGTGTGAGCACATCCGGTTATTATGGATGTATATGTATTTATATGTATAGATATAGAGAGAGATGAAAATGGTGGACTGAGGAAGTGAGGGAATAATATAATAACGATAATAACATTGGGGAGGTGGAGATGGAAGATGAAGGTTGTTGATGTGACACATGACCCATCATATAATGGTGATTATATTAATATTAATTAATTTTTAATTTAGTTTAGTTTAGTTTAATTTAGGACAAGGGATAGCAGCCCGGGTGTTGGTAATTTCATGTCCATACTTGTTTGTAAAACCGTGATCCATACCCGATCTATTACCCGTCAGGCATCGGGTATACTTGTGGGTATCAGGGTATCCGTAGGGATTTTAAATACATTTTTTTATTATTATAATTTTTTATGCCTTTTATTTATATAAAAATATTACAAATTAAAATATATTGCAGTCCATGTAATATTGTAATATAAGTGTTACAATAAATCAATAATAAGATTATAATTTTTTATATATATACTTCAAAATCTACAAAATACAAAGAATTTTTCGGGGTATATAATTCGCGTATAAGGTTCGGGTAAACGGGTATGTGTATTCGGGTAATCAGGCCGAGTATCATCTAATCCCATACCCGGCCCATAATCACGAAAAAATTTATATTCTAATCTCATACCCAGGCCATAACCATCTGGTTTCGGGTATACTTGTCCCATTTGTTTCGGGTATACCCGTCGGGCTCGGGCTTTTTTGCCTCCCTATTTAGGAGTTGGTTGGTATGTGGGGATTGTTGCGGCTTAAGATTTTATGGTTTCAGATAAGAGTGTAAGCGAGTCGAGCCGAGCTGAGCTTGACTTGTTTTGACTTAGGAGAGCTCGAGGTTAGCTTGAATTAAGCTATTTTTATGAAGGTCGAGCTCGGCTCGTGAACTGTTTCTTTAAGCTCGGGATCAGTTCAAGCTCGGTTTGTTTATTATTTATTAATTTATATACGTTTTTGTGTATTTTCATATATTTTGATAAAACCTCAAACGAGTCGTAGCTTGGCTCGAGCTCGCTGTGCCTTGTAAAATTAATACATAGAAGTCTTAAAAAATACACAAAGTTCGGACTCGATAACTAAACGAGCTTTTTAGGCTCGGGCTCGAAATAGCTCGGCCTGTTTCGAGCTTTTTACCTATCCGAGCTCAACTTATTTGCACCCCTAGTTTCATATTTGAAGCCTGCTTAAACGGATTTATGGTTGTGGTTTTTCTACTTGATGGTGTTGATTATATTATTTTTTAGTATTATTTTTTTATTAACAGCGTTTGGGTTTGAAACTACTCTTAATACCTTAGTGAGTTTTTATGAGACAGAAAGTTAATCGTTCTTACTGATTTTGATATTGCAAGCTTGACTCACACAGGAATACTGTCAAGAAGAAAACTCAACATCGTGCAAAACCTCATTTAAGTCAGGTTTTGAACCTGAGACCATAAATCCCAAGCTTTAACCATGGCGTGATGGTTAAAGCTTGTAAACTTATGGTCTCTAGTTCGAAACCTAACTCGAGGGTTTTTTTTTTATTTTACAATAATAAGGTTTCTTGTTTATGGTTTTTTTTAATAAGTCAGGTATAAAGCGTCCAAATCTGTACAAATAGCTTATAGCCTTGCACCATGAAGAATCACTCAAATATTTTAGATAGTTTTAAACTTTGTTAAAATAACTAAAACGTGGTTAATTATAATAATGATTTTTAACTTAGTTTACGGAGTATAAAATTCATTCTTGAAAGTTGAAGCCACCATCATGCGATTATATTGGGAATGTTTGGATACAGAGACAATTGAAGCCACCATCATGTTATTATATTGGAATGTTTGGAAACATAAACAAGCTACCTTTATTTGGTCGAAAATTCGAAATAAATATTATTCCATAAATACATGTGACATGTGTTTATTATGTAAACACCCAGTTAATCATGTATCATTTTGTAAAAATGCATTTTTTTTGGAACGACCAACTAAGTAACGTCGGTTACTTCGTACGCGGCCCCCATTGGCTAAAGGTAGCCCGAGCCAGCCACGAGTCAGAACGGACGGAACCCCTAGCGGTCCACCTATTGAGGGATTCCCCGGATAAAACCCGACCCCCACGCCCGCCAAATGGCACGACAGCGAGGAGCCGGTAAAATCGAGTGAGATCAGACTCGAACCCTGGCAAGCCAGGGTCATCCCTCATATCTTCCATATTAATTGGTGATAGTGAGATTTGAACCCCCTACCTCTCACTAGTAAAGTGAATGCTCTATCATTAAGCCACATCCAGTTTATATTTTGTAAAAAGGCATTGCTACACGTCTTGAAATAGGGAGCCAATTGTAGCGGTGTAAAGGAGACAAGCTCGTGCTCGGCATGTGATTTTTTTTTAAAAAAAACTCAAGCTTAGTTGGTTTATTATTTATTAATTTATTCATATGCGTTTTTAATTATGTAAGCGAGCCTAAGCTCGACTGTGCAATGTGAATTGCGAAATCAATACATAGAAATCCAAAAGATTTAAAAAAAAAACAAGGCTCGTTACGGCTCGAATAGCCTAAATGAGCTCCCCATACAAGGTTCGACCTCGGGCTCGATAGCTAAACAATCTTTAATTAGGGCTTGGGCTCAGCTCGAGCTCGAAAAATCTCAGCTCACTTCGAGCTGTTTAAGTTTATCGATTCGAGCTTGAGTAGCTTGCGAGTGGCTCGACTCGGCTCACTACACCCCGAACCAATAGATATGTTGTAAACGTCTTATAGCCTTTGACTAAGATGTTGATGTTATGTCTAGCTTATTGTTATGCGGTTGGTTAAATTGCTATACGCGTATGTTATATACATGATTTGTATTATTGTATACACTTTTTCTTCAAGGTCTAATCGAATCACGTCGTGGGGTTGATTAGAAACCACTTCGGTGTAGCTATGTATTCGATTATTCTCCTCCATTGTAAAATTAAATGTTAAATTTTAATTTAAATTTTAAATCAATTATGGCTCAAATAAGTTTCGAAACCCATTTTTGATTTCGTGCGTTTCCATACTTTTGAAATGGACAACGTAAGTAGTCGTTGCGTTGATGGTGGTAGTCAACTTTAGGTGGAGGAGACGATAGCCGAATAACTACTCGGTAAAAGTTGTAAGTATTTCTTGCTTGATTTATCTAGATTTGTTGGTTAGTTTAAGCGGACACAAATTAACTTTTGTCATCTTAAAAATCAATTAACTCAATAAATGGTGACGATTAATTTAGTTATTCCCTAATTTATTATTCCTGAATTCTAAGCAACTCTGCGGGTTGATATCTTATCTTACAATACTAATAAAAGAAAATATTAAAGATTAGGTGTCAAGCTCACATTTCATCTAATTCCTAATCTTTCATCTTATTCATTCTAGCTATCCATAGGTAATTGGTCAAAACCATTTGGTCAAATGGGTTATAACATAGTGTGGATTATATTCATTATTGAATCAAGTGTCATTTTCATACATAAGGTTTGACCAACTACATAACTTTAGTTTTTTTTTTAAATTTCTTATAAATTAACACCTGCTGTTTCCAAAATCATGCTATTTTAATACTTTTTATTAACCCTGTTTGTTTTTTCCATTAAGGCTACATTAAATTAATTCACAAGTATTTTTGAGAATCACAACTGAAATAACAAACTTTATTTATCTTTATCATTTGACAAAACCCGTGTAATACACGGGTTTAAAAGCTAGTATACTCATAAAACTGAATATTATTTTTACGGAAATAATAAAATACTTAATCAAATATAATGCAGAAATCACAAAGCTTCAGAGTTTGAATGTAAAATATTTTTATTATTTAAGTCACTTCCTTGTCGAGGGTTTGACCAATACGTAAACTAATCCAGTATAAACTGTTTTATATTTATCATTGAGTTTAATAATGTTTCAATCAAATAATTGGATTGTTTTTATGAAAAAAAAAATGCAAATATGACTATACAATTATACACTCTGTTAGGTTAGACCGTGTTACATATGGTTAAAAAGTACAATAAAAGTAAAATTATTGTATGTAATTCAGTTATTTTATATAATAATTTTATTTATGACTTTTTAATATATTTATTCACTATTAATTTAAGTTACGAAACAATCCTGGTGTTTGAATTATTTTAAAAATAAAGCATTCATATCGATATTATTATATTACATTTTGTGTGCATAAAATTGATATTTAGAACAAAATGTTGTCACATATTTAAAAACTAATTTACAAAAATCAAGGTTTGTTTATAAAAGAAAATAAATAAAAACAAATTATCTTTTAAAATAAAAAAATGAGTTAGAGAACCGTTTACCACACGGTTGAAAAATTAATAAAATGCAAATGCTAACCCAATTAAACAAATTCAATATTTTTCCAAATAATACAAAATTTTAACTAAAAAGCATAACCAACTGGTGGCTGTTAACTGTGGCTGGTAGCTGTTAGCTGTAGCTTTTTAGATATATATAGGTGTTTGGCAGAGTAGCTGGAGCTTTTTAGATATATATTTAGGTATTTGGCAGAGTAGCTGGAGCTTTTAATAAAACTAATTGGGTGTCAGCACGGTGCGGCGGAGTGCGCGCGCAATCTGACATCAACCGCATTATTAGTGTCGTTACGTGATTCACTTGATATTCGTGCACGGCAGTAAGCGTGTAATCGGTGGCGAAAATCAAAAAACAAGGCTAAAATATACAGTAATTTTAAATAGATAATTTTTTAAACCAACCTCTTTTGAACTGACACCCTTTCCGACCCGACACCGTTTTAATCTGAAACATGTTTTGACTGGCCCCTTTCGACTCAAAACCGTACCGACATGAACCGAAGTAAATTAATCCTTTTTTATCCGTTCCAACCCTAATTTGGTCTTACACATGACCCGAGCTCGTCTGACTCAACTTGTTGCCAATCATAACCGGTAAAGAAGTATATCAATGTCATACTCAAATTAAAGATAATAAAATGCTCTTTTTTATGATGTAATGTGTTTAAAAAAATATTAACGTATGAAAAAGTTATGAACTTTTAAAAAGTCATTGGGGTAGTTAGTTTTGAATAAGGGTAAAATATGTAACTATTATATAAATTAACAAAAGTTGATGAAAGTTTAAGTTAGTAGCGTTTAGAAAAATTTTCTCATAATATAAATGCCTCAAGCCCATTGAACCAAACAAGGCTTTTTATTGAGTATGAGCTTTTTCTTAAAAGCTTGAAGCCGTAAAAATTTCTAAAAACTTCTTGCCAGGTATACTTCTTGGTCATGGGTTATGTTATGTATTTCATTCTTTATTTCACATGTTTTGTCCCCTCATTAACTCTTTTACCATTCACTCTCACCACTCATCCTATGTTATATCTATCATTTTCAGCCCTCCATTTTCTTAAAAATAGTTTCTAATATTTAAAAAAGTAAACGAAAAGGGTAAACCAATAAAATAGAGACACCACTTCCCATGCTTCATGTATATCGCGCAGAGTAACCGTTGCCGTAGTTGCCATGGCCATCGCGCACGGCCTGATTAATTTCATCTTCTTAAAATAAAATCAGTATACCATATAAAATCCTTTAAACCTCAATTTCTAGATATATTTTAACTCTTTAAAAAATGTAAACCAAATACCTAAAGTCTAAGGGGGTGTTTGGTAGAGGGATTTGATTGGGGAGAAATGGAATTAGAAATATTTCTTTTGTTTGTTTTCCACTTTTCATTTCTATTTCTCTTTCTATTTCTCTAAAACTAGAGAATTCCATTTCTCTTTAAAACAAAGAGAAATCCATTTCTCAGCAGCCTCCTCATAGCATGTCACCACCTCGTCTCCGGCCACCACCCCGTCTCCGGCCGCCACCTCGTCTCCAAGTCTGCAACCGCCACCTCGTCTCCAAGTCTGCAACCGCCACCCCGTCTCCGCCGTTCGCAGTGGTGAACACAGAGATGGTAACCGGTTGTAGGTTGCAGGTGGTACGGGTGAACGGAGATTAGGGTTTCAAGTGGTGGTTCGTGGTAGGTTAGGGTTTTCAGATGGTCGGGTGATTGTGGTCGCAGGTTGGGTGACAGTGGTGGTGGAAATCGGCGGTGGTCGCAGGTGGCTTCTGATTATCATCATCATCATCGCCACCACAACCACCACCACAAAATCTCCAAAGAGGCAGTGATGACAGATCTGAGCCTCCTTTTTCTATATCTTATGTTCCAAAAATTTGAATCTTTTTAATTTCTTGTGTACTGTGGTTGAAGAAGGGGATTTGGTGGCGGCAGCCGGTGGTGGTGGGCTGTGGTTGAAGAAAGGGCTGTGGTGGTGGTGCTGGTGGTGTGGGGCTGTGGTGGTGGTGGTGGGGCTGCGGTGGTGAATGGTGTCAGGTTGGGTGGAGGTGGGGTTGGGTATGGTAGAGTTCTCTGTTTATTTTCTCGTGTACCAAACAAGAGAAATGATTCTCATTCTCCATACTAATTCTCTTTCTCTACAATTCCATTTCCATTTCTATTTTCTCTCTTTTTCCATTCTCTGTACCAAACACCCCCTAACAGTGTTACTATTGAACCATGAGAAAAGGTGAAGTAATGCATGTTATTTTAAAGTGATTTTAGATTATTAGGTCCCTCAATTGTTTCCATCATGTCAATACTTTGTCGTCTACGAGAAATAATTGCATTTGAGGCAGTAATCCAATAAATAATTGAAGATATGTTGTAGAGAAAACAAACATTTTATTAGTATTATTAAATCTTCATTCTTCAGGTTTCATTTAAGATCAATAGAAAACATTTTTTTCACTTGCGCTCACTTTAATCAACATTCACTCTTCCTATCTTTGTCAATGTGATTAAATGATATAAACGTATTTGAGTAAAATGATTAATTTAGAAATAAAGTCTTTCAATTATATTAACCAAGAAAATAACTTAAAACTTGATTGCAACCTTTATAATGACTCAATATATATAGCTAAATATACATCCGTTTAAACTATAACTAGAATTCTAACAAAGTAACAAAAAAAAACGCATAAGATATTAGATATCCAAACTTGATAATCATCTATAACCCTTTAATTAACTTTATTTGCACTCTAAAACTTATTTCTTGCACTGCAAGCCACATATAATAAAGGGACGGTTCGATAACTAACTCCAACACTTTATTAGTTTATTCATTATTTATTTTTTTCCTTTTATAATCAAAATGACAAAATCTCGTACATCCGCCTAACATAAGACACATGAACCACACATGCACTAGACAATAAGACCCACACGACTAACATGTGAGATCGCCCCATTTCTAGAGCTTTGACTACAATTGTACATGCAATGAATGATGGGATCTATCGGTTGATATAAATGATAAGTTTTATATTTATATGAATTTAGTTTAGTGATATTATTTTCAATTCCTATCTCACACATCGAGTAACTCATATCTTTCATGATGCTATAGATAAACATCATTATTTAAAGGACCTGTGTTAAACACAAAGTCTCTACCAATACTCACAGTTTTGTTCATTCATTTATGACAACTAATAACACTTTCGTTGAAGACATAGCTTTGAATATCTTTACGCTTATGTGACATTTATTTTACTTTTTTTCTAAATCGATTCATACTCATCTTCGATTGATGTAAAATTAGTTAGGTGTCCCTTTCATACTTTTCTAAAATATAAAGGAATTACTTTACCCTTTAATTTATCACCTTTTATTTGATAAAAGAGTTATAGATTTGTATTAAATTACTCACTAAATAAACGTTATGATAATATTGTACGCATGTGATAAAATTGATGGGTTGGGTAACAATTTTATAATACTTGACTCATTAGCAAATAAAGATCAAGATATACGAGTTATGTGTAATATAAGTTTATAATTTTTTTGTGTGTGTTTATATTTCAGTAAGTTATGTTAATATATTCTTGAATTCAGCTCTTTAAAATAAAACATAGTTAAGTGTCATTTTAGTAATGTGCTTTGTCTAATCATGTAATCTTAGTACCGTTTTTGAATTTATTGCAAATTGCTCCCTCACTTTATAAAACTTGCAATTTTAGTATTTTTTTTCTAACCCCGTCTATTTTTCTGTTAAGTCAAATTTCAATTATTTTATTTATTCTTTCTTTTGAGCTAAGTGTCATTTTCATACATGTGTTTTGTTCAATTATGCAACTTTAATACCTTTTTTTTTTGAATTTATTGCAACTGGATACTTTTATTAGTTTTGGATTGATAGACAAACCAAAATAGACATTACATATTGCAATTAAAAGGCAACTAAAATACATAAGAGAAAATGAAAAACAACCATGAAATGTATAGCATATTTTTTAGCCTTTTGTTCTTGATTATCAAATTACTTCTAGTAGCTCAAGATCTAAGTTTATCTTAGCCATTTTTCTTGCATTTTCTTTATGTGCATTTAGGGTTAAAGATGATCTTTTAATTGTAATATGTAATGTTTCTCCTGTTTTGCCTATCTATCCAAAACTATTCAAATTATCCAGTTGTAATAAATTCAAAAAAAGGTACTAAAGTTGCGTAATTAAACAAAACCACATGTATGAAAATGGTACTTAGCTCAAAAGAGAAAATAAATAAAATAATCGAAATTACTAATTTGCCCTGACTTAACGGACAAACTAGATGGGGTTAAAAAGTACTAAAATTGCAAGTTTTAGAAAAATGAGGTTGCAATAAATTCAAAAACGATACTAAAGTTGCGTAATTGGACAAACCACATATACTAAAATGACACTTACCTCAATAAAATAACATCATGTTTAACCAAATAAACTCTTACAAATTCTAATTTCTCTAATTTATTTTAGTTATTTGGAAAGTATTTGTAAACCAAACACTTTTAAGTTTTACTAATTTTATTATTTAACCATAAAAAAGTGAAATAATTCATGTTTTTCTAAGTGACCATCAGAATTGTAAAATTATAAATGTGGCCCCTCAATTATTTGCAAGTCAATACCTTTTGTCCTCTTTGAGAAATATTCAAATATTTCTAAAAGATACGTTGTAGAGAAAACTACATGCATTAATATTGTCCCCAGGTCCAACTATTCATCAACATGCACGTTTCATTTATGATCACGAGTCACGACATTTTAATCCACTTGTTGCACTCACCTTATTCAACACCTACACTTTCTCTTCTGAATACCTTGTTATTTTTTTCTTTTAATAAATTATATGGACTTTGCACATATGATCTAACAAAATACAAAACATTATAATCAAAATCTCGTGCACGGCCTAACTGAAGAGTGAAGACAATCGATGTTGTCGTAGCGTACCCACCGACATGAACCACGCACATGCCAGACAATCGGATTCATAAAACTCTTATGTGTAACATCATCCTATTTTTGGTGTATTGACTTCAAGAATGCACATGTAATGGATGATGAGATCTACCGGTTGATACAAATGAAGGCTTTCTATTGAGTAAATTGCGATTTTCGTTCATATGGTTTGTCCAAATATGCGGTTTTAGTCAAATAGTTTTAAATTTACGATTTTCTTCCATGTAATTTCATTTCACTTGCAATTAAACTCGAATTCACTAATCCCGTTAGGTCTGTTCGTTAAACCCATCAACGTGTGCTTCACGTGAGGGGCAATTTTGTTATTTTTCTCCCTAAATAAATCCCGGTCCTAATTCCCGAAACCCCTCACATGAGGGGCTGGGGTGTAGTTTGAAAAAAAGGACAAAACTGCCCCTCACGTGAAGGACATGCTTATGGGTTTAACGACTAGACTTAACGGGATTAGTGAATTCGGGTTTAATTGCAAGTGAAATGAAACCATAAGAAGGAAAATTACAAATTTAAAGCTATTAGACTAAAACCGCATACTTAAACAAACTACATAAACAAAAACCATAGTTTACTCCTTTCTATTTATTTGAATGTAGAGGATTGATATCATTTTCTCTTTCTATAGATTTTACATACATACTAAAATAAATATTTATACTTGAGATAACATTTATATGATTAAAATTATCTTATTGTCAGTTATTTTGTTGAATCATACCAATTTTATTGTTGCTCCATAGAGCCTATAACTCTATAAGCCAACATAACTTTGGACATTACATATGACTTGCTAACACTAACACATGTAGTTTTATCATTTATCTTTTCAAGTTTACTATTTTATCGTTGTTTTTATCTAACACTTTTAATATACTTCTAAGTTTAAAAGATTTTATATAATTACAGTTATTATTTTTGGATCAAATACAAATTATTAACGTGCTAATTGTGAGTATCAAATATTGCAATTATATATACAACATAGTTTAATTATAACGTAGTGTAATTATGTGTATTACACTATTTGATTTTTACAATTAACACGTTAATTTAGTTTATACGTTAACTTTCCTCTCAACATATAAAATATATACAGTAAAAGTAACCATAAATCACAAATTCATGGTGTATATAGTAACTGTAACTAAAAATCAAGTCGATTCAACCCTTTTGGGGGACTAATGAAGGAGAATTTTAAAACTGTTATCGTTTAATAAATAATAAATAAATATATATTTTGCTTAGGATTCTAGCAAGTGGCCAGGAATATGCTATACATATTTTTGTATAAAATTCATGAAGACAGTCATCAATATTATACTTGAAGTGAGTTTTTTGAGAGAAAAAAAATTCGAATATGAATAGAACGTAGTGAATATCCTAAAAATGCTCCAACAACTTATTTATTTTTTATCTTTAAATTCGAGTTGTCCTGTAAAAATAACCAAACAATAAAAACTTATATCTTTTAAGCATATAAATCAATTTTGTTTGTTTTAATAAAAACAAATAAAAACTTATTACCAAAAAATAAATTTACCGGTTTCAGCTTTTGGATTGTACTAATTTTACTAAAAATATCTGTAAAAAATAATAAGTAAAAAAAAGAGTGTTCTTGTCATTCGGGTGGTTCTAAATTTTTGCCTTTCATCTTTGGCGGGTTACAAGTTCAAATCCAACAAATGTATGTCAGCAAAAAGGAAAAACATCACTGTTATAGATAGGGACGGATCTTGAACACTTAATATGGGTGGGCTAGAGGATTTTGAACTATAATTTGGAAGAGCCGGACTCAGTACATATAATATGTAATTTTTTTTTTAGTTTTTACAGAAAAGTTACACTACTGAACGAAAAGTTAGGTGGGCCGCGGCTTGCCTTGGCCCACACTAAGATTCGCCACTGATGATAGCATCTAACTTGGGTAAGAAGAGGTAGCTAGGTAAGTGTTATGACTCGACGTTTAAGATATATACCATTGTCACCAAGCTAACGCCACTAAACAAAAGTAAAAGGGTATTATTCATTCATAAATATCTCAAAAGTTATAAAATAATACCGTGAACTTTCAGTTTAGTCAAGTTAACTTAATGACGTATAGAAAAATAACATATTTTAAATTTCTTTAGATATAAAAAAGAAAAATTGGAAATAAATAATCATAACTTTTTGTGTATTGGCCGATAATAATCATAATTTTAAAAATCACTAACAGCGGTTCCAACTTCTAACTATTTTTGTCTCAATTGACCTTCGTTAAAAACACTTAGCACCGTTAAGTTTTTATCTGAGTTTCAAACCGATGTTTAGGGCTTTCGATCAAAAGAATGATACGAGTTGACCGATGTAAAACTTATCTCGAAACGGTGATACAAATGACTTGATTTTTGTTAATTGGAAATTCAAACACCCGAATTGAAACATTGTTTCGTCACTCGAATCATCGATTCGAGATAAGTTTTACATCGGTTTACTCGTATCGTTCTTTTGATCAAAATTCCTAAAATATCGGTTTGAAACTCGGAAAAAAACATAAAGACTTTAATTATTTTTAACAGAGTGGACATTTAGACAAAAATAGTTGAAAGTTGGGACCACTGTTAGTGATTTTTAATTAAAATTATTATCAACCAATACATAAAAATTAGGAATTATTTATTTCTAATTTACCAATAAAAAAATATTATATTCACCAATATATTGGAACATACAAAGACACAAAGTTGAACGAGTCAAATGAATCTTCAGCAGACACGCTTTGTACTGCAGACTGCATGTTTGGATACGTAGTGGACCGTACGCGCTTTCTGCATGGCCCATGCATTCATCCAAATCTAACTTTCTACAACTTTTATGTGGCTTTATTATGTGACCATGACACGTGAACCATGACCTACTCACATGACCCTTTAGTTTCATATATTATTTCCTTTATCAAATAATAACATTTGGAGTCAACTGTTTGATTTGTTGGATTTGGGTATTAACGACTGAAGAATTTTATTTGCGAATGTTGCTGTCTAGTATTAGATTCTTGTCTTACGTGTAATATACGGAAGATGAGTGATCACGATTTGTTTTCGATGTTATGTAGTATTTGGTATTTAGTTTTACGTGTAAATATGAGTTTTTTTTAGTGTTATATGCATATGGTATATGATTCCTAGTTTTATTTAGTGTTCTTATAGCCCTCGTTGTTCAGTGGTTGTAAAGTAGTAGTAAAGATTAAAAATCATCCATCGTTAAATTGATGAAGGTTCAAACCCTAGGAGCGTCATTTCAAAAGTGTTACCTGGCTAGTAATAAATGTTCTTTACACTACAACCTTCCTCGGTAGTCAGTACCTTTGCAATATAGACCCGCCCGGGTGTTGTTTTCCATGTCGTTCCGTTAAACAGCTATAAAGCCGATAAAGTTAGATGAATAGCCGCTGGCTATTTAAAATATATATATGTTTTAATATCAACGTCTACCATACCATGCCATGTATTTTTCTCCGCACCATTATTCAATCTTTCTCTCTCAAATATTTATTTGCAACTTTTAAATAGATTCAGGCCCTTGAAAAAAAACGAGCCTACTAAAAAACAAAAATGCAATCGGGGTCACACAATCAACCGCAATCGAAACATACACTTTCACAAAATCATCCACAATTACATCAACTTTGGACACAACAATCCCAATTTCCGACACTTATAGTGACTTATGCCTTGTGGAAGAGCAACGTAACTTCAATCAATTCACATTTTTATGTGTAATCCCACTTAGACACATTAGGTAAATCTCGTGTCGTTCTCTATGAAGAAGAGAGATATTGGTCATAAGAAATATCCGAATAACTATCATCAATGCGTTTTGGACAAAAGTATTATAAATTACATGAGAACTCCACACTTAAATGTGCTTGAGTGAAGCAATCCAATAATTAGTGACTTCCTAGGAAGTTCCATTCAGACAACCAAAAACGATTGAATTCTTGTGGTTAAATGCACAATATTGGTTGGTATGAAAGACTAGATGTTATGCCAGGAAAAAATTCGAGTCAACAATAACAACAGATTGTTTATAGATTTAATAGGTTATAATCAGCTTTATAGATTTATTGTTTGCATGTATATTCTCTTGTATCAGTTTAGTGCATTTATATTTATGTCTCTGTCTTTTTTCAAGTTCTTTGATTTAGTGCATATGAAGGTTATCATATGCTACAAACGTCTCTAGAATGTAATTTGACTGTAAAATATTAAGACAAATGATTTTTTTCAAACCGTAAACTTTTATAAACAACTGGTAAGCTGGTAAGAGCCGAAAAAATGCCCCCCCCCCCCCCCCCCACAAGCCGAACGAGAGCCAGAAAACCTCAACTCAAAACAATTACATCAAAAGAAAAAATCACACAAGTTTGATCAATCTATACGGGGCCTCTATGATCTATGATTGTACCATAAGAAGCCAAACAACTTTATCTCCCCCAATAATCTCTTCAACTCTGATCTCGTCTTTCAATTGGTACGATTAATTTATTATTGCAACATAAATATTAAACCTAAAAAAAAGCTTGGTGAATTGTCATACTATGTTGAGGAGGTAAGAACCAACATCAATCATGCATAGTATGGGCTAGAAACTGAGAATGAGGTTATTGGCAACATGTGGTGTCGGCTAGTGAAGAGTGTCGGGCTTTGTATAGTTGTTGCGGCTTGTATCATATAGGTTATACAATGTGAGTTCTAAAACTAGTATGTTAACTTAGTTACGTTATAAATTAGTTTTTATCCCTGTATATTAAATTTTAGTATTGTTGGACTCGGTATGCCCAAGGCACATATTATTATTGATATGGCTAGTACGTCATGATCCAAGTCGGGTCATACCCGATAACAAGCTAGACAAACACCAATTATATTTGTTTATATATGATATGATCATAAGTAAATAAATATTGACACTTATGTTATTTGGAAAGGGTTTCTAAATACAATGTACTTGTGTAATAAATAAATCATATGGATAATTTATATTTTATAAGAGAACATTACATATGTTATTTAAGTTGGTTAAATGACAATATGTAAATCTTATTAACCTTCATGTTCTTAAGTTGTGTAACTCTTAATTATAAGGTTAACATAACATTTTATAACAAAGTTTTATGTTATAAAAAGGTTTTGAAATTTTGAACAAGGAAGGGAGAGGTGCCCCCCCCCCCCCCCCTCTTTCTCTTTTTAATATTTATTATTATTTCTTCTTAGTGGAGACATGCAATGGTTTCCATTGGTGCAAAGTGAGGTGCCATTTTGAAAGGTTTATTATCTTTCTTTCTTTCTTTTTTTGTTTTTTCTCTCATAACACAACATAACAACACAAGTAACTAACAAGACACATAGAGGAAATATCCTCTCTCCCTCTTCTCTCTTGGACGGCCAAGAACAAGGAACAAAGAGGAGTTGTCAAGTGTTATCAAATCCTAGCTACAAGTGGTGTTTGTTGGAAAGTTTGGGTATGCTAGCTTGAGGAGCTTCATATTCAAGTTCTTGCCTTCCTTATCATCATCTCCTTCCTCTTCCTTGGATTTGAAAGGTAGCTTTAACATGCATGGACTTATAGTGACATGCATGTGTTTGATAGTATGTATTTCGTATTTGGATCCGGGGCTTGGGTTTTGCATGTGTAAAATTGGTTTTTATACATATCAAATTAACAAGATTTAAAACTATTTCCGCTGCATTTCATAAAATTGAGATTTTATGACTTTGATAATCTTGTTAAAACCCAACAATGGCATCAAGAGACGCTTATACGGATGCATGCTTCATTAGACCCAAAAAATTTCGGGTTTATGGTGGGGTTTTACCATATGGCCGAATATTTTAGGGGTTTGGTTACCCCATGGTTTTTCAAGATTATACTTTACATGCATGTGGTAATCTTGAAAACTAAGTCATTTGAATGATTAATTGTGTTGTTTGGACAAAACTTGGAACTTTCGGTTTTTGTTTGTTTTGGCCGAAAGTTTCAATGGTCAAAGGGGAAGCATTTTGAGTCTTGTGCTATTGCATATTTGGATATATAATAGATGTTCCATAACCTAGCCATGGCCTTGTGTTTGGTTGAATGATTGTGTTGATATGTTTGTTCATTCAAAGTGGTTGTTTGTTCATTCAATATGGTTGTAATATTTATTTGGGTTTGTAATCTATTTATTTATTTCATTTGGTTTGTAATAATAAGTAGATTAGATGCATTTCTTTTACTAGAGAAAAATGTATTATGATATATTTTTTTGTAAAAGAAGATGCAAGGAAGGAAGCCCAAATAAAATGATGGAGACCACAACACGGGGGTGAACACTTGGAGCATTTGGATGCGGGATCAAGTGGGAATTCACCGACACAAGCATATGTCCTTTTGAGTCCCTTAGGAGAGACCTTTTGACACACTTGTCTTCGGTCAACAAGTGTCGTCAACATTAGGAGGATATGATTATGAATTTGTGGTTGTATGTTTTATGCTTGCAAGGTTGATTTACTTTTGTTTGTGTTATTGCAATGTGGTTTGCTAACAACTTAAATCAACAACTTGCATAAAATTGGATCCTTAGAAATCGTTAGGTAATAAAAATTGGTTTTATTAAAGGCTAATGATTTCATAATAAAATGGTTTTTATTAATAGGAACTTTGAAAATGGGTTTTTCAACTAAGTACCATATATTTGAATGCATGCAAATGAAAGGTACATAAAAGGTTTCCAATCTAGAAATTTGAAAACTAAAATCCCTTTTATAAAATAAGTTGAACACCATCCTTTTATACGACACTCGAATCACTTGGGAACTCGATGTGGGATAAAGGTCACCTAACCGCATTGGAGGAAACTTGTGAGTTTGAGGTGGGTTTACCATATTTGTAGGATAAAGGTCACCTAACCACTTGTATGTGTAAACTCACACGTGTGTATAAGTAGGACGACTTAAATTGGAAACCATATGAATAGGGTCACCGAAGCATGGCGTACAATGGTGTTGATGGGATTAAACATGCCAACTAAACATAAGATGTTTAACCGATCCCATAAAACTAGAAATTGCAAGGGGTTGCAATCGTCAAACGTTGACTACCTTGTTAATTTAAATAGTAGGATAAAGGTCATCTAACTACTATTTGAATGTAACGTTGGGTTCTAGATTTTAATCATTAATTGTCTTGGAGACATAAAGGGTATTAACGATTAAAATTATTGATATCGAAAATACGAAAATTGAGCTTTGTTATATTTGTAAATGGCCGCAATCAACAATCCACCTAACGTTATTATTCCACCCATTAATAACCTATCACTAAGATCTATTCTTGATAGGATCGTCTAAACTATACCAACTTTATGGATTGGTATCGAAACTTGAGAATCGTTCTCAGCAAGAAAAGAAATACTACGTATTAGAGGATCCTATTCCCGATGAACCTAGTGTTGACGATGTCCAAGACCATAACGATTGGGTTAACCATAATGAGGATTCGGTGCAAGTTTCTTGCCTCATGTTGGGAACTATGATTCCCGAGATTCAAAAGGATTTTAAACTTCATGGGGCATACGACATGATCACCCAACTTAAGGAAATGTTCCTTACACAAGCTAAGGTGGAACGCTTCGAAACGGTTCGAGCGCTTCATGCATGTCGTATGGAGGAAACCCAATCAGTTTCATCTTATGTGCTTAAGATGAAAAGCCACATTGATCGTCTCGAGCACCTTAATTTTCACGTCTCAAACGAGTTAGCCACGGATTTGATCCTAAATGGCTTAACTAAAAAGTTTGAGACATTTGTCATGAATTATAACATGAATGGGTGGACAAGAGCATTGGTGAGCTTCACGCAATGCTCAAAACAGCCTGAGACGGGAATGGGTAAAAATGTTTTACCCGTTCTCACGATCAATGAGGGAGGCAATAGGAAGAGGCATCACCCGGAACCCAAGGCAAAGGTTGCAAAAGGCAAAGGACAACACATGGGTAAGTTCAAGGGAAAAGGAAAGTGGAACCACCTAAACCAAAGAAGCTAAAGGTTAGCTTGGAGGATCCATGGCTTTGGATGTGGGGAGATTGGGCATTGGATGAGGAATTGTCCAACCCATCTCAAAGAGTTGAAAGCTAAGAGGGATGCGGAGCAACCTCGGGTACAACTTTCATGATTCACATTGATCTTAATATTGTTTCTTCCAACAAATGGGTATTGGATACCGTATGTGAAACTCATATTTGCAATTTGTTGCAGGGGTTCAAAGGAAGTGAACGATTTAAGAAAGGAGATACAAGCCTCTTCATGGGCAACAGAGCAAAGGTTGTTGTTGAAGCCCGAGGAGACTACACATTAAAACTTCCAAATGATTTGGAAGTTATTTTGAAAGACATTTTATATGCTCCTAGTTTGACTAGGAATATTATCTCAGTTTCTTTGTTAAGACAATGTGGTTTTGATTTAATGTTTGTAGACAATGGAATTTATGTTTTCATGAATAATGTCTTTTATTTTAAAGCAATGCCGTCTAATGGTATTTATGAATTATTTCATGATAGCACATCCTTTGATAACATGTTGTACCAATCAAAGCACCAAGAAACTCAAAATGGATTTGAGTAAGACTTATCTTAGCATTGTCGCCTTGGTCACATAAACAAAGATCGCATACATACACTTCAAAAGAATGTCTTTTGGAATCAAGTGGTGATTCATTTGATAATTGTGAGTCTTGTTTACTAGGGAAAATGATCGAAGACCCCTTTAGTGGGACAAACGAAGGGGCAAAAGACTTATTCGGTATCATACATTCGGATGTATGTGGTCCTTTAAGGCAATGACAAGGAATGGTGAAAGATACTTCATTACCTTTATCTATGATTATAGTCGTTATGGGTATGTGTACTTGTTAAGACACAAAGATGAAGCCTTTGAAATGTTCAAAGTCTTCCAAAATGAAGTACAAAATCGACTTGATAAAATCATCAAAGTACTTCGTTCGGATAGAGGAGGTGAATACCTAAGTGATGCTTTCCAAGATCATTTTAGGAGTTGTGGGATTATCTCACAACTTACTCCACCG
>NW_027502239.1:0-42425 GCF_021521415.1 Bidens hawaiensis
CTTATGAGCTTCATCGAGGATGAACGTGCGAATACCGTCACGATCGGGAACCCATAAACAGTTCAAATAATAAAGCAAACCGTTGCGTTTGGTTTCAAGTTGGAGTTCGGCGCCACACGACATCTCGTCGTATAAACTTCATTCGGTGACGGAGATGTGTTGAGCGTCGAAGATGCGATATTGAAGGTCGGATTGCACGGTGACACAATTGAGCAAGACGGATTTAATGTGACTCTTACGACTTAAAGCATCGGCCACGACATGTGCTTTCCCAGGGTGGTATCGAATCTCGCAATCGTAGTCGCTTAAAAATTCGGCCCATAATCTTTGTCTCATGTTGAGATCCTTTTGGTCGAGTATGTGTTGCAAGCTTTAATGATCGGTGAAGACCACAAATTTCGTGCCATAAAGATAGTGTCTCCAAATTTTCAAGGCAAACACGACCACACCAAATTCGAGATCGTGCGTCGTGTAATTTTACTCGTGAACCTTGAGTTGACGTGATGCGTAAGCAATAACCTTGTCTCGTTGCATAAGAACACAACCGAGACCTTGGATAGAAGCGTCGAAAAACACAACAAAATCATCATTGCCCTTAGGAAGAGTAAGGATAGGACTAGGAGCATTGCAAAGCATGTCCTTTAGGGTTTGAAACGCTTTTTCCTGTTCGAGACCCCATTCATAAACCTTCCCTTTGTGGGTTAGTGCGGTAAGGGGTGAAGCAATCTTCAAAAAGTTGCGGATGAAAAGACAGTAATACCTCGCTAAACCAAGAAACGAGCAAACCTCCGTTGGAGAGGATGGGGTTTTCTAATTTTTAAACGGCCTCGAGTTTAACGAAGTCAAAATGAATTCCCTTGTCGTTGACGATATGGCCCAAGAATTGAACTTGCTTAAGCCAAAATTCGCATTTGTAGAATTTAGCATAAAGTTGTTCTTTTGCAACAAATCAAGAATGGCGTGCAAATGATCTTTGTGTTCGTCCTCGGATTTAGAATATATCAAGATGTCGTCGATGAAAACAATCACGAACTTGTCGAGGTAGGGTTTACAAACGCGATTTATAAGATCCATGAAAATGGCGGGAGCATTAGTCAACCCAAAAGGCATAACGCAGAACTCAAAGTGCCCATAACGAGTACGGAAGGTGGTCTTGGGTATGTCATCCTCGTGGACACGAAGTTGGTGATAACCCGAACGGAGATCAATCTTGGAGAAACAAGCAAATCCTTGAAGTTGATCGAATAGATCATCGATGCGCGGAAGGGGATCTTGATGGTAAGATTATTGAGCTCTCGGTAATCGATACACATACGAAGAGTACCGTCCTTCTTCTTGCAAAAAAAACGGGTGCGCCCCATGGAGACGAACTTGGGCGAATGAAACCCTTGTCCGTGAGTTCTTGGATTTGGTTCGAGAGTTCTTGCATCTCGGAGGGTGCAAGACGGTACGGTGCTTTGGCTACGGGGTTTTCTCCGGGTAAAATATCAATACGGAACTCTACGTGACGTATGGGAGGGAGTCCGAAAACGTCTTTGGGAAAGACTTCGGGGAAATCGCGAACAATTGGAATATCGGAAAGTTGCTTTACTTCGTGGGCCTTTGTGGTGACATCGGCTAAGAAGGCGACATATTTCTTTTGCAAATAATGTTGGGCTTCAAGGCACGACATGAGGTTTAGCTTTAAGAATGGTCATTCTCCGGCGACGTTTAGAATTACGCCACCTTCGATAGGGATACGAATAATCTTCTCGAAACATAGAATTTTGGCACGGTGAAGAGAGAGCCAATCAATACTAACGATGATGTCGAAGCTACCCATTTGCATCGGAATAAGATCAATCGAGAACTTATGGCCATTAAGGGTGAGCGTGCATTTACGAATAACGGAGTCAATAACGATCGAACTACCATTAGCTATCTCTACCGTGAAGGGTTTAGACAATTTACTACGGGGCACATCAAGCATGTACTCAAAATCAAAGGAAATGAAACTCCTATCGGCTCCTGAATCAAACAATACCGATGCATGATGCTTGTTAACTAGAAACGTAACGTTCACCACATCGTTCGAATTTCGGGCTTGATTAGCATTGATGGTAAAAGCTCGTCCTTGAGTTCCTTGAGGTGCTTGGGTTTGGGAAGTTGAAGCTTGAACGATTGGAGCTTGGGAGGCTTGCATGAGCATGGGTTGAGCTTGAGGGTACGAACCGCGGTGGAGCGGCTTGCACGCGGGGTGCTTCTTGGCAATTGGTGGACACTCGGCAAATGGATTGGGCCGGATGGTGACGTTGGCAAGTGTTGCAATATGGGTGTGGGCCGGTGTATGGTTTCTTGGTTGGAGGGGCTTTTTGGGCTTGTGGTTGAGCTATAACAAAATTTTGTTAATTGGGCTTTCGTTTGTTATTGCGGTAATGAGAGGAGTTGTGGTTGTGGCTGTGTTTGGAGGATTTGGGCTTTGAGGATTCGGGCTTGGACTCTTTAACGGGCTCGGATGCGGGCTTGTCATTGGGCTTCTTGGAATTTTTCCATGTCAAGGTCCCGGCCTTAATGTGGTTTTCAGTGAGGGTACCGGCTAGGGTGATGGCATCATGAAGTTCTTCCGGGTTACGACTAAGGACGGAATCTTGGATTTGCACAGCAAACCCGTGATGTACTTATCAATGGCACGCTCCAAAGGAGTAACCATATGCGGGATAAGGATGATCAATTCGTGGAGCCGATTGTTGTAACGGTATTATCACCTCCCTCTTGCTTCAAATTCCAGAATTCTTCTTCCAACTTCCGGATTTCATATTTCGGGCAGAATTGGTCTAACATGAGTTTCTTGAGGTCATCCCATTGCAAGACCATGGAAACCTCAGCCCTAAGGTCTTTCTTCTTGCTATTCCACCAAATAAGGGCATTCAATTTGAAAACACTTGATGCATACATGGTCTTAATGTCATCTGGACGTGTACAGTGGAGGAACACGCTCTCCATGTGCTCGAACCATTGAAGAAGCATTGTAGCACCCTCAGTCCCAAAGTAATCGGTCGGGTTAGCGTTGGTGAATTGCTTGATAGTGAAAATATTAGGGTTTGCGGGAACATTAGCGGCATTCACGGCTTGGAGTTAAGAGATGGCCATTGGGAGGGCTTCCACGATTCCCTTCGTAATACGAGACGACATGCGACGGCCAAAGTTGCCGGAGCGGCGGGTACGGTTGATGAGACGAGAAGACATACTAAAAGGATCAAATGTGTAAAACTTATGAGACTTGGGTAAATATTGTATGAGTTTGTATAAGTTGATACTTGTGAATTCTATTTAACAAATTGAAGTCAAGTTTTTGGTTGAGGTTGAGAATGAGGTCATTTATGAGACGTGATTTTATAAGTGTTGACATAATGAGGAATAATAAATAAAATAAATACATAAATAAATAAATAAATAATTATAACATAACTTAAAATTGAAACATGGGGTTTCATTTGTTGGTTAGGATTTCATGAACTACCATGGTTCCTTCCAACGAAATGAAAATGTCGAAAACCAAATAAAATTGATTTAAAATTGAGTTGTGAGGGGTGTTGAGATAGATGGTTGAAGTACTTCGGGAACCACCCCGTATTTATGTACTTCACCCAACTATTCAACTAAAACACGATACGGAAAACCGAGTTTAGCCACGTATCACCATGAATTCGGTTATAAATTTAAGGATGTGACCATTACATGACCACGATTGATACAATGAGGGTAGTAGATTCATGAACGTTTGGTGTGATACGCTTTGGCCTAACAAGTTTCACACTCACACCTCACCCTCCAGGAAGGCAGCCAGGTCTCACGGCTGATTGAGATGTATGCGCATTGCACTTCCTTAGGCTCACAAGCCGTAGTGTCAAGGGATCAGCGTACAGGAGGTGTGTCCCTGTAACATCCCACTTTTATTAAATAAATAACAGAAAGTTTTGTTAATAGTGTGTGTCGTTAAATTAGTCAAGTGTTAAGTGTTTGGGAGTTGGATTTGGGAATGGGTGGTGGGACCCGTGAAACCCCCTCTATATAAGCCCAACCACTTATTCTTTTCCTTTCTTTTTTCCCATCCAAACACACAAACACACACACTCAAAAAACACACACATACTCTCTCTCTCTAGCACTCGGATTTAAAATCCAAGCCAAAGAAGGGTGGAATCTCGTGTTTAACATCGTCAAGCAACAAGAATCACGTCCAAATCTACGTATTTTCCGGATCTGAACTCGAACCCGAAGCAAAAGGTAGGTTTCAGTTTAAATGGTTAGAATCGACATGCAAACCGATAGAAGAATAGATCGGGGTATATGATGGGAGAAAAACACGAACTTGATAAGTTATAACCCCACGAGAATGTTATATGGTAAAAAAAAATGTGATGTTCGGGCCTTATAAAACGCAAGTATGCAAAGTTGGTACAACCCAAAACCCCTAAAAAGAGTAAATCAGGTCCTAAGGAAGAGCCACGAAGTAAAATGGCCATTAAATGGTAAAAACGAAGAAAAAGAAGAATTTCGCATCGCATAAGCCATGCGAAGCGAAAAAGGCTATTTCACATCGCATAACCATGCAAAGCGAAAAAAAGTAATTTCGCATCGCACAGTCATGCGAAGCAAAACAGTTTCATGCGAAGCGAAAAAGTTTCATGCGAAGCGAAACAGTTTCATGCGAAGTGAAAAAGTTCCATGCGAAGCGAAAAAGTCAAGCATAGTGAAATTCCATGCATGCGAAGCGAAATTTTATAAAAACAGCTCAATCCCAGCCCGGGGCGCTGCCCCTTGGACCCTGCTAGGGTTGCCGCCCCTAGACCTCGCTACCAGGGGCGCTGCCCCCCGAACCCCCGTTAGTTGAGGGTGTCATTGACTTAGATATAAGAAGTAGTGGTAATGGATATTTGACACTCGTAATGCGTTATACAGTTAGCCGTGCGCAGCTAAAGAAGGGCATTACTATTAACGGCGAGAGAAACCGACTTCGGGTGAGTTTTTAGCCCCTTTATCCGTTATGTTTTTGGGGCTGTGTGCATACTCCTTTGTGATAGTTGTTAATACACTTAACTTAAGTGGTAAGTGTATGATATGTGTATGTTATATGTATGACTAAGTATTGATTGTTATTATGGAATGTTTATACGAATGAATATGTACATATACGTATATACATGACCAGAAGATATGTAAAGTATGCATGAATGAAAATGAATGTATGATCGAGTGACATGACAGGTATGGTTATTGGAGACAAAGGGACCAGACCCTAATAATATCTGAGACAGAAGGGACCAGACCCTGATAATATCTGAGACAGAAGGGACCAGACCCTAATAATATCTACGATGGTAGAGATAGAATAGCCTATGGTAAATTACAAGGCCTTATGATAGAAAGTATGTAAGCGCGTGTGCATGTATATAAAGTTTGTATGAAAGAAGTAAGAGTAAATAAGGTATGAATACGTATCTTCGGATGCGTAGGAGTAAGGGTATGAATGTATTGTATGTTAAATGATTAACAAGAACTCACTCAACGTAGTTGACTTTTAGTATACATGCAGGCAAATAGATTGAGGCAGCTGGCTTGAGGAGGGACACATGGCATGGACGGAAGAGATTGGCATCTACGAAGAAGTGTCAAGATTGTTTTTAATTAATCACAATTTGTATGTTAAGACAAGAATGAATGTTTTGTAATGTGATGTATGAAGTTTTAAATTATTCCGTGAAAGTTTTAATTAACTCTGATTTTAGAACTGTGTTTATGAATAAATCCAACACCAAAGTAGGGTTACCGGGAACGGGGCCTTACAGTCCCCCTTACAGTTACTACGTATCCGTTACACGAATCATCCTCAAGGAGAGGGGAGGTAAAAGTTGGGAATTCATAAGGAATTTCCCGATTTAAAAATCGTCCTAAAAATTTTGAAAAATGATTTTGAGGCATAGCCTTGGAACAAGTGTGTGCTTTCGTTTACAATTGTATATGATAAACAATTTAAATAAATTAAGCTATGTACAAAAATAACAAGTAGGGTGCATGTATAGGGACCCTAAACATGCTACTAGGCCGTTACGTCTAACCACCTATCTTATATCCTTCGGCTCTGATACCAATCTGTCACACCCCAACCTACGGTGGAATATGCCGGGGCGCGACATAATTGTATCATAGCTCAAAAGACATTAAAGTAAATACACCTGTCACATAATTGTATCATAATAATAATAATAATAATAATTATTATTATTATTATTATAACTATTAGTGTTAATATTGTTATTTGGTAATTAATATAAGTGATATATTACAAACCGAATAAGCGATTAACCGCTTATCGTGTATCGAACAAGAGATTAACCGAGCGGGTCTGCTTATGACCCAGAATATCTGGGGGGGGGCATCTATAAGTGATATACGATTAATATAAGCTAATATATTAGTATTATGACCTTAGTACGATAGCAAATCAGTTAAACGAAAACATACTCGTTTAACTACCCGTTATGGATTTAAACACGAAAGATAGTTATAAAACAAGCATTGTATCATCCGTTAAGCCGAAAAAGATTTACAAAACACTTAGTGGGAATGTTTTAAACGATCCGTGAAAATTTTTTCAATTTTAAAAACAAATGGTATGTTTTTCTAAATTTACAAGAAATTGGCCGAAAAACACTCGTTTTCGCGCTGTTTGTCGTACCCAGTATATTTTTCGCGGCAAAAACCGAACCCAAAATAAATTTGGACTCGGCATTTCACGTCCGGGCTTGCATATCGAGGCCATTGGACCAAAATGAGGCCCAAAGGGCCCTTTAAAATTCCCGTACACCACTTTTTAAAATATAATAAAGGTTGCTTTCTTTTGTCTTAAGCAATCCTAGATATTTTCATTCAACTTTTCAAGAAGTAAACACTTAAAATCTGCAGCTCTTTATCATCCATAACCAATCCTAAGGTAAAAAAAATTCTATTTTGATCATTTATTCATGGATTAAAGATGTTTAAATTCATATAAACATAGTATGATTACCAAAAATCATTCCTAACCATGCAAAAATTATAAAGATGGTTCAAAAACATGTTTTGATTATACACATGGTTACAAACCTGGTTTGATAGTTTTTTTGGCCATAAACACGGATTAGAGGGTTTAAACGGCGTTTTTACGGCTCAAAAGTTCGGTTTTATACCCTAGCCGAAACCCTAAGTTAAGAGGCTACCATGTGGATGAAAATTGCTTGGTTTATGATATAGGACCTGTATCTAGCTTGTATAGAAGCACAACAATCCGAAAACTTGATTAGAAGGGCGAAAACGAACCAAACCGCTAAGGTAATACCGAATCACTCGATTACGGGCTGTTTAGGATTCGATTATGATGTGCATATTTTTAGGTGATGAAATTTTGTAGGGACATGAGGGACCAATTCATTGAGTCCCTGTTCAAATTTGGTAATTTTTCTACCATCCGAGAATATTTGGTGAATTTATTACCGAATTGATGCGTTTATTTTGGAAAAATAGTTAAAATGCTTGAAAAATTATGGACTTTTTTGGGGAACTCAGATTTGGTATATTATGATCACATATGAAATTTGGGGTCATTTGGAAAACCCTAAGTATGTTTTGCGAATTTTTGTTTATTTGAATTTTTATAGTCGTTTTTGGCTCAGAAATAATATTTGGCAAGATTTTTAGAATTTGGGATTTTTCCAAGTAGTTCTGGAATATATATTGGTCACTCAAAAATTTTGGTGGATTTTTCGGAAATCGTTTGGTATAAACGGATGATTTTCGGGCTAAATATAGAAGATAAAATGATTTTTTTGAAAATTAATAAATCAGTAAATAATTCCAGAAATATTTTTATAAAAATCTAAATGTTTTAGTTGATAAGTGGCTAAATTTCCATAATTTAATGATTAACAGATAATTAAATATGTTAATTTAAAGATTAAACAAATTGAATTTTGATAAAAACCGACGAGTTCGTGATTAACGAACCTGTTGGAATATCAAAACACCAAGAGTGGTCAAAAGTCATATTTTTTGGATTAATTAAGTAAAAACGAACTTTTGTGAGAAATCCGGACAATTTGGATAAATTGTGCGCATTTCTTCTCAAATCAAACTGAATAGGGATGGCAATGAGCCGGGTTTGGGTCGGGTTTAGGTATTCCCAAACCCATACCCGGTTATAAAAGTCCGTCCCAAACCCGTCGGGTTTTAATCGGGTAATTACCCGTCGGGTTTTGGGTTTTCCCATAGGGTTTCCAGTTTCCTATCGGGTTTTGATAAAATACCCGTTGGGTATACCCGGCTCAAAACGTGTCGGGTTTCTACCAGATTTTGACAAAATATAACTAATCGATTACAAAAATGGTTACCATAAAGGTAAAATATCTCAAATAATTGGCATAAACAAGTTTTGACAAATAGTATATTTGGAATATAGTATAAATATATATATATAATAAGATATATTGGGTACACCGGGTATATAATCGGGTAAATGGGTCTATCTTATCGGGTAATCGGGTCAGGTTATCGGGTATATCAGAAATCCCAAACCCGTCACAAACCCTAATGGGCCGGGTATTACCCGTCCTATTTATGTCGGGTTTCGGGTTTTCCCATCGGATTCGGGTTTCATTGCCATCCCTAAAACTGAATAAACGGAAACGCGCTCCGTAGCGAATCCAGAACCCCAATGTGTGATCTTTCTTTAAAACTTAATCATTTAATCGACCAACACATTTACCGAAACCGATATCCCCATAACTGTTTTTTGAACGCATTAACGAACAACTTGGCCAAGTTGGGAAAATGGGGAAACTGAGCCAAGTTCGATTTTAAGTATTAGACATTGAATAACATCACAATCTAAGCCCATTGACACTTTATGGGCGTAACAGCTATGCCCAAATTAGATATACAGCCCAGTCTAGTATTGATATTATAATAATATTAAAATATTAATGATATTATAATATTGATTATAAGGAACAGTGATTACGAGTCAAACAAAATACGGGCCGACGCTGTACTGAATCCCGATTAAACCGTGAGTTTCATGACCCCACTTTTAAACTGCTTTTACGAACTTTTGGGGAGAAAAACATGTTAATACATATTTATATACTCTAAACTGTTTGATGATGGGAATTATCTAAGTGCTAACAAACAAAAGTCCCCACGAACACAGTGATTAACTTATTTATATACTCTGATGTTGTGAGGAGAAAGGGGGCCACAGTGGTTGATTGGGTGTGGGAAATGGATGCACGCAGCACAGACAGTCAAGGCTTCACTGTAGCTTTGCATAATTACATCATAAACATACAAACAAACGTACTTGTGAACATACATACATACATACATACATACATACATACATACTTGCGTATTTACAAACTGTGATTTTTGTACGCACAACTGATTTCTTGAAACTCATGAAACTCACAACCTATTTGTAGTTGACCCGTTTTAACATGTTTTTCAGGTACTGGATTGGATTAGAAAGTCAATGTGCTACGTGTTTGACTTGCGATCAATGCTGGGTGAATTGATGCAGGTGTGCTAATAGGAAGTAAAGCCGCTTAACGGACTGGATTTAGTTTGTATCACCTAGTTGTAAACAAAGTTAGATCGATGTAAAATATTGTAAACTAGTTTATATTGTTCTTTATAAACAATGTGGTTGATACCAGAGGTGTCTGTTACATTTCCGTTTTACGTTTCCGCAAAATGCTTAACGGGGTGTGACAAACCCGCGCCCAAGGCCGGTTTCCATCTTAAAGAACCTGCACTGGCCATCAGGAAAGCGCCTCAATTTGGATATAACACGAAACTGAGTTAATTAAATAGGTGACTTGCGTTCATCCCTAACTCAAATATAAACCCTAGATCCCAAATCCGTTTAATTAATTGATTTTTATTAGAATTAGATTAGGGTTTTGGTTAAACGATCAAAAACGAACTGAATGCATAATGTAATTACCGAAATCGATGACGGTTTATAGGACAATGACGACGTTATAAGTCACGGCCCAAATCGGATTCAAAAGAGACCTACACGGCTGTGTTTAGTGCAATTAACTTAGGGTTTAGGTTCTTGAGATTGAGAGAAAGGTGTGAGCGAGTATAATTGAATTATAGACGTGTATTTATAGTGTTACCATACCTATATCAGCCGCGGGTTCATAAGCGTAATTAGCTAACGATTTTGATTCGTTTACTATGATTAAACTGCCGGTGAGATGCGTTTATTGGTAATTTACGATTCTATGAGATCAATTTCTTGATTATGACCGAAAATTAAGGTCCAAGAAAGTGGGGGGGGGGGGTATATGGCCGGCGACGGAGTGAGGGGAAGAAAGATTTGAATAATTTTTGCAAAAAGGTCTTTAGACTTTGATTGTGGATGCAAAATGGGTTAGAAGTAAGTGTAGGGTTAATTTGTATTTTCTTGATAGTTTAATAATTATATAAAAGAAAAAAACAAATTAATCCAAATAAATGAGTAATAATAAAAGAATACTAAATCATGCGGGAATTTTATTGATTAATTAACCGAATACGAATCGGGTCGGGTAATGATTACAAGTATATGAGAAACGGAAAAAAACGAAATGTTACAATGACAGTTCAATTTTCCGTCGGCTATGGTTCAATAGACTAGGGATTTTCTAAATGTCTATTGAAGGATTTTTTTCTCGTAGGATTTCATTTTCTGTGAGGTATATGTCTTTAATTTTACGTTGTTCAACTGTTAATTGGCTGGGGTTTAATGGACTGTTACTTTAATGCTTGCAAAAACAATTTTTTATTTGTTTTTAAATGATGAAATCTGAATGCTAGAGTGTTATTAGATATCATTTAGGGTTGTAGTTGATTCAACAGTCAATGTAGTTGTTATTTTAGGTTTAAGATTTGATTATGTTTCTATTGCAAAATTGTGAAATCTGGAAGTCTGAAATCCATGACTTTAGTTACTGCAGATTTGTGATATGAAGAGGGATCTTTGTTTGTGTTTCAGTGTTTTTCATTAACTAATGTATGAAGTTACAGGTATCTAGTTGTGTATATCAGGTATTCTGATATCGGCTCTAGTTTGAGTTGCTTGATGTGGTTAAATTATTGTTAACATTTGTTCATAATTTTTCTTTTTTAAATTTGTAATGATTAGTAAAGGAGGCCTTTTTACACATAAAAAATCGTATTTAATGTCTAAGCGAAATGAGTCCAGTCAGCCATATTCGATCAGTTTTATAAAACTTCATTTTCTAGTGCTGCGACACTATTTGACCTTCCTAAACACTTTTATCTGCTTTTCATGTTCAAAGATGGATTGTACTAGATTCAAAGGACTTTCCGAGCAATACAGTACATCTACACCAGATTTTTCAATGGTTTTATTTGATTTTTCAAAGAACAGGACAGAAAAAAGAATGATTCCAATCAACATGCTGTGTATATTCCGACCAGCAACATTAATTTATTTTCTTGACTCACTTTCAATCCGAATTAGTTTCTTATGCTTAAAAATGAAACATTGTGTGTCAAAAAGGCTTCACGTCATGCACTTGACGCTACAATTATTTTTACTTGTATTTGCTTATGTTAATCGACTTCTGTTGTTTGGATGGAACAAACCGGAAAGGAGAAAGACGAGATTGAAAGGCCATTGTTATGGAAAAAAAACAAGAGAACAGAAAATATGAGGTTTCAACTCAAACGTCCAAGAGATCGTTGATAGAATTGTAAGTTTATCGATTTTGTATTGGTTCAGTTGCGGGGAGCGTGTGCAGGTTAGTTGTAGGTAAGCACACTCGTAGTTTTGGCTTTTGTTCATATGATTATTATTAGTCCGTGTGTCCAAGTCAGAATTTTTAGTCAGCACACGCGCAGGTCAGAATTTTAGGCATGCTAGATTTTTTTAAAAAGCATTCATAGGTCAGTTACAACACACATTTTTTGTTGGGTCATTTAGTCTAAGGATTTGAAAAAAAAAAAGAAAAAACAAAACACACACACATTTGAAACTAGCTAGCAACCTTAATGGTAATGTTACACTTTTATGCTATTTACAATTTAATCAAAAGAGGTCTTAATTCTTGAAACTACCCAAACCTGACATGAAAAAATATAAATTTTGGGTCGGCTGACACGACCTGTTTTAAAAACAGTTTGGGTGGACCTGTTTTAAGTACAGGTCGGGTTTGGGTTGACTAGTTAACCCATTTAAGTTTAAATGCTCTAGAATTATATTTTTTACTTTGCTTCTTAACTATGTAACAAAACTTAAAAAGTATTTGAAAATCTTGGTCCTTAGTTTGAAATTTGATTCGTAGTATAAATTTCGAGTTTTTAAATGATGTGTTGTTTACTTTTTAATACAAAACCTACTATATTCTTGTTTATAAATCAATAGAAAGCTTAATAATATGTGTTAATTATTTACTATTTGTAATTTTGTAGGCCCGACTTATTCGGGAAATACCAAGTTAGGTTAATATGTCTTAAACTTAACGTCATAGATCGCTTGTGAAGGACTTTAAATACTCGTTCAGAATAATGTAAGTGTAATTTACTTGTTTAAGTACGCTTAGATTGGTTTGTTTTGACCCAGCCAAATTTTTTAACGTTTTGTTTGTTTATTTTTCATCTTAGATTGGGGGGGGGGGGGGGCAAAGAAGAATACACAGATGTGGATATTGATGCAGTTTAAGAAGAACGGTTGAGTTATATGACAGAGTTTACAGTTTATATTCCTATAGTGATATGTCTGGTATTGAGTATTAACCAATACTTTAGTTAAATTGGGAATATTTGTAATATTTTAACTTAGAATGTCTAATTAAGAAATGAAATGTATAGTTTTGTTGTAATATTTGTGTCATTAATGTAAATATTAGTAATTATGCAAATATGTATGTGTGTGTGTATATATATAATATATGATGACACGCATAAATGCAAGCCGTATATTGGTGTCACGAATGCGAGTAATAAACGCCTATCAAAATGCATGTCATAAACACGTGTCACAAATGTATGTCAGTAATGCGTGCCATGCTTCATGACACGTGGATGTGTGCCATGTTCAATTTATGTACCCTTTAATGACACGCCATGTGTGTCATTAAAGACATTTTTTTCTAGTAGTGATTATTTAATTTTGTAGAAAATAGGTTTTCTGGAAATCTTTAAAATATTTAAGCGTTTTACTACAACAAAATTCTGGTTTTCAAACAATTTAGAAAACTATTGTAGTTTTTCTATCATTTGTAGAAATTTTGTTGCAATATTTCTTTATTTTGTAGCAAGTTTGTAGCAGTCGTTATGGATTTTGTAGTGACTTTGTAGAAAATGTTATTTAGATTTCGTAGCAAGTTTGTAGCATATCTTATTAAGGTTTTGTAGTAAATTTGCAGCCAGTTTTATAAGGTTTTGTAGCAATTTGTAGCAAGTTTTATTAAGGGTTTGTAGCAAGTTTATTAAGGTTTTTTAGCAACTTTGTAGTAAGTTTTACTAAGGTTTTTTAGCTAATTTGTAGTAATGATTCTTAACACTTTGAAGCAAGTTTGTAGCAATTTTTTGAAGTTTTGTAGCAACATTTATTAAGGCTCTGTGACATTTTTTTCGTTATTTTAAATTTTATTGTTTTTCATTAGTGCTTAACTATTTTCATCATTATTTATTATTATTATTATTATTATTATTATTATTATTATTATTATTATTAATTTATATAATTTTAATAACTAGTGACAAACTTGTCGCTAGCTTGTAGCAAAATCTATTGTGGAAAATTGTCGCATTGTTAGCGACAACTAATATTTGTTGTAAATCTGCAACAAAAATTGTAGCAAAATTCCCATAAACTGACCTTGCGTTGACTTTTTTTATTCTACAAGCGCGTTTTGTCAGAAAATTGTTGCTATGGACTATTATGGATGTTTGATTTATTTATTAGTGTGATTTTAACGGTTTGTTACGATAATCTTGTTATTGTATAACTCATCCAAGAATGTGGATAAATCAAGATCAGTGATAGAATAGGTTCGATAGACCGAATCGAGAGGACTAATCTAGTACATAGTTACAATACAAAAAGTAAAGCACAACGATCATGATAAACTCATTGCAGTGTTAATTAGCATCATTTTTCAAAGATAAAGAGAGAACAAACCACTTCAGGATATTTCAGAATGAATCATAGATTATAGAAGTCAGATTCTAGAAAGAAGAGTTATCAATCCCTAGACAATGAATCTAGATGACGAGATTCATTACAAGATGGGGAGGATGTAACATCCCAAAAATTTCGATTCAAATATGACAATTTAGAAAAGATGAGGGACTTCGAACAATCCAAATAGAATATGTAATGGAAAAGATGAATAAGAAAACTGAGATCATCTCACATTAGAAGAAAGAAGAAAGTGAAGTTATTCTACATGGGTATAAATAGGAAAGACAAATTCCTCCCATACTGATAAGTTACAAAACCTGTGAGCTCTTTATATGGAAAAGAGTTCACATAGTAATATTCTTATGTGCCAAGATGCATCTAGTGATCTTAGAAACAGTGGCGGATCCTGAAAATTTTCTCACAGGGGTCGGGAATTTTTAGGGTCGGTACTAAGTTATATATATATATAAAAAATCGGTCCAGTTCGAGCTTCAGGTCAAGTCAAATCCGCGTTTTTTATTGATCCGTTTCACCGTTCCGGTTGGGTCGAATTAGGTCGGGTCATATATAAAAAAAGGATTACCAAACAAAATATTAGATAACCAATATATTTAAAGCTGTTCGCTATGAGTTTTCATTTTTTGAAATCTAGCCATTACATCATCTACTTTAACATTGATAAGCAAGTCTTTCTCAATGTAACAAATACAACTATCGCTTAAATTTTCATCACTCATTCGATTACGCAAATCGGACTTCACATACTTCATCGTCGAAAAGGATCTTTCAACGGTTGCGGTTGCGACAAGTAATACGAGAGCTAACTTTAATAAGCGATACACCAATGCAAAGGAATGGTGCTTCTTTGTTTGAACCATCAATTGAACAAAACTTTATAAACCATTCAAGTTTTTAAATCGTTCATCTCCTTTCAAATTATCTATGTATGTCGTGAGTTCAACCTGGAGTCTTCTTTTATCACTTTCATCAAAATCGTATGGGTAGAACTCGACTAATCGTAATATTTTTGGAATAGAAAAAGACCGAAAATTATCCAAGGAGTCAAACAACTCAAAGAAACCTTGTTAAAATGGTCCTCAAACTCTTGGATTTGTAAATCTAGAACAACATTGAAGCAATCATACTCATAATAGTGGCGATTTTTCATATTTGTTTTTTTTCTTGGCGTTAGTATGTTAATGTAGTCATTGATGTGAGGTCGAAGACTCGCGCAAAAATAAACCAAATACTATTAATAGATAGTGGTAAACGGGTATCAAACACAAGGAGATTGTGAAAAATGTATTAATAAGTAGCTTACAACTTAAACTAATATAAATGTAAATGACAAAAAATTAATTCTCCAGTTGGTTTTGATTTTATAAACTAAATAAATTAAACGAAAATTATAAACAATTGATTAAATGAGCATTTCTCTTAGGGTTCGGGTTATCACTCAGCACTTATGTTAACATTCAATGGATAAACCATACTATCTTGGTTTTGTGTAGATATAATTGTTTGTTATTAATCAAGAACTAAGTACTCGGATTCCTAAAATGCGAGGTTGTTACTTGGTAATCAATCAATATGTTTAACCCTAATTCCTTCCACTCAATCTCAGTTGTCAACGACACCAAGAACATATTGATTGCAATTAGGTTTAAACGATATGGACAATTTACAAACAATCACATCAACATCATGATTATGCTAACATAAACAATTAGATAATCAATCCAATATCAGGAACAATTAACAAGATCATTGTAATTAACCTTACACCCGAGAGAAACACCAAGAAATTAGCTAATCATGGTTTGAGAAATCATTATCACATTAATTGTAATCAAAATCCTCGAAAATAACGTTTGCAAACACCAACAATCGTTGTCTAGCCTCTCCCAATCGTCCAAAAATGTTTATGAGTGAAAAGATAATGAAAAGGTTAGCCAAAACGGCCAATTAAAGCCAAAGAAGGTCGGCTGTTACGAT
The DNA here is from genome assembly GCF_021521415.1 of Bidens hawaiensis. NCBI lineage: Eukaryota > Viridiplantae > Streptophyta > Magnoliopsida > Asterales > Asteraceae > Bidens > Bidens hawaiensis. The sequence goes on from NW_027502239.1 coordinate 16,211, forward strand.
TGGACCGTGGTCCACGGTCCAGACCGTGGGCCACGGTCCAGGCCACGGTCAACATTGATCTCCATGGTACGGTGAGTTCTGGAAAATTTGTATCAGTTGAACCATGGTCCACGGTGTGCACCGTGGGCCACAGTGGAGCTGGATCCTGTTTCTTGTTTTCTTCGTATCTCTTTCGTTCCAGCTCCGTTTTCTTCACCGTTTTCGCCTATGATCTCGTAACGTCCTCCTTTTCACTCCTCAAACCTGCAATTACACAATATAGTGTAGTAATCCAAATCCTTGATATTAAACATAAACGCACATGATTTAACTATAATTACTACACTTAAGGGTGGCTCTACAATCCGCTCGTCACATCCTCACACTTAAACATTGCTTGACCTTAAACAACACTAGAAACCACAATTTCTTTCAAAACACAACCACCAAACAAACCACAAGCCCGGCTCAGTCAAGATCCCCAATCATACCCTATTCCCTCATTATTAGAGGTTCGCATTAGTATCACACAGTATTATATTTAAAACATAGAATTTTAATCAACGTTAACATGTTTTCGGTTTTTATTCACACATAACACACCGTCACTCATTAACCTTCTTATCGGTGATCATTCCATATTTTTCAATAATACTGAATTCTCCTCGCATACGCTTGTACTACCATCAAATCTCCACCTATTTATGCTTTAACACAAATACAAATCAAGAGGTCTTAAAACGGGTTGTAAGGGGGGCAGGTGTAAAGGAATGGAATGGCAATATTGAAAGTGACTCACGGGATCTGAGCCGGCTTGTTACATCAAAACTAATAAACAATAAAACAAACTAATAAACTACTATATATACACTACCAACTTGTATCACTAACTTGATACACATCACTTTGATATTGAATCCCAATCTTTTTTTTTCAAATAAACTTAGACTTGCACATAAATATGAACTCCCCTACTTTCTATTGATTGATACCAAAACAAATACAATTACAAAGAAAAACCTATCAAGCCGGATCGTCTCACAACATATATCGGGGTTAATTATATAGGAAGAATAAGTCCAAATAGGTTTACTAAAGGAACCAACCCCCCGCCCCTCTCATTGCCCAAGCTCATATGTGTAATGTATGAGGCCCAACCCCCAAAACCCACACTCGCGCTCATCTCGACGAGGCTTAATCCTAGTTGCCTCTATCACCTTTGCACTTATGCTAAGCTAAGGTCTCGAAATGCATTAATAGTACAAGTTCTAACGGAGAATACCCAATTCATCACCGTTCTTAATTTTCCAAATACTCAAGTGACTATGGACATGTGATGTGATTTATTATATCGAAAGCATGCTAAACTTGCCTAAAATACAACCCGACCTCATTTTTTTTAAAACCACCAAGCAAACTTGATTTTGAAGGAATTATGACCATGAAAAAGGACCAAAACTTTACCCCTGCTATCTTACCACTTTCTGGTGTTTTTCTTTCAATGGTTTTTGATGTGTGTCTAATAACCCTATAATAATGACCCTCACAACTAAGCTTTAATATTAAAACACAAATCCTAAAACCACACAAAACCGGCAAGTGTACTGATCGCAAGTAGTATAGACCTAGGAAGTCCGAGTATCGAACACGTGGACACGTAAGACGCTAACGATTACTAACCCTAGACAAGACCTACCTTAGAATAATATTTAATTGATTTTTGATTTCTAATTAATTAATTGAACTAACCTAACTGACTGACAAAACTTACCAAAAAAAAATAGAAAAGTTAACGACAAACTAACTGTGTTAACTTAGGATGGAGAAAAACGTCTACCTAGGTCTGAATCAAATTGTAGGCCTAACAAGCTAATAGATTGAATGACTTCAAGACACCGGTCCCTAAAGATGACGCGACTAAGGATCGCTCGGGCTCACTGGATTACCTCTCGGTCTCACTCAACAAGCCTGAACTACTCAAAATAGCCTAAAACGACCATACCGGGAAACAATTGCTAACGTGTTCTAATGAAGGATCACCTCTCGGTCTCACCAACACTCGACCCTAATGGCAATGAATACTACACAACCAAGGATAGAGGAACAATTCCACTTAAATCAAAATAGATCAACTAGTCGCTCAAACAGCTAAACCTGACGCTCTCGCGCAATCCTTATTCTAGCATGCAAAGGCAATGAGACAACCCTACTTCTTATCACCTCTCGGTCTCAAAGAAGGTGTCTAACCGCTGTACTTAATCCAATAAATCATGCAACAAAACCCTATGGTGGTACCTACCGTAAACAAACCCTAAACACCAAGTCTAGAATCAAACAATGCACCGATCAATCAATACAAAACTAATCAATCAATACACGGGGTTTATGCAATAAATTGATATAATTTCCAGCCACTAAACACAACCTATTTCATGTCTAAATCAAACTTTACAATAGCAATTAAGGTCTGTCAATCAAACAATCCATAAAACCTATCAAACACTAACAATAATTATCATTCCTAGGTAGAACTAACAAGATTAGCCTAACATATTATTTGGACAGCAGCATATACTCATTAAAAACTCCATAAAACTCATACCAATCATCTTAACAATTGTCCAACAATCAATTCTAATCATAAACAATTCAATCTCTCAAGTACTTGCAAAACAATTCAACAATTAAGCAAGAAACTAAAATTGTATGAACAATAGAAAAGATGTAAGGATATGAGATGTTCCGGGGCTGCTTTCGGCTGTAAAAAACAGTGGTAAATGATCCCGAGGCTTGGTTCTTGTGTCTTCTTCCTTCCCTAGCCGCTACTCGATCAAAACCTAAGCCGAAAACACTTTTTCTCTCTTCCTCCCTTCTGCTCCTGCTGCGATCGGCCAGAACTAGGCTGTTAGGGTTTTTTTAATTTTTTTTTATGTTATAATATTCTAAGTAATGGGCCTCCATGATGCATATGGGTCGGGCTTTGAGCTTTGTCTTGAACTTGTATGCGTAAAAGGCTCGTAGAATGATCGAAAAGCTCGGTTTCTTCTTCCTTGTAACCCATAACCTACAATATGAACAAACTTATGTAAAACCTAAATAAAACAAGTTAAAACACATAAAATATAATATATTACGTAGATAAAAGGTGCGGAAAATACGTGTGTTTTACAACACATCAAATATCCCCACACATAAGACTTTTTCGTCCCTGAAAAAGAATACTACACAGGATCATATCCGAGTTTAACCGACAACTCTTGGTTTTATTTATTTATTATTATTATTAATATAATTTTTTCTTTTTAAAGTATTAGAACAAGTGACCCGTTACCCGAATATTTCTTCCAACTTTCACCTAATAAGCTAGATCAGGTCGATTGCCGGTATTGCTGTCCACTTTAAACCCATGCCCCCCAATACTTACCGAGGCAAATAAGGCGTGACGATTCTATTAATTTGTATGACTAAGTGGAACCCACACCTAAAAGCCCTGCTGCCACTTCACCAATTCCATTATGGTTTTACCGGGCCGAGTCACCCCAACTTGACTTAAACCTTTTGCCACATGATTAAACATTTCATTCACATACAAACTATAAACTCTAGCTCTCTTTCAAGTGCACGCAATTACAAATGCATCTCTTTCTTTTATTATATATATATATATATATTATAGTACATGGCTTTGCATGAAAAAAAACAAATACAAAAGATAAAACAACTAATATGTACAGACTATCATGTGACTCGAGGCTTGAGTATGATCCGGCTTTTCATTCCTGTCCTGTCACGAGCTTAGTTAAACAAACAAAACCCCTAAGATGTTTCCCACTAAAGTCAGGCCATTTAAGAGGTTCAATTAGGTCAATAACCAAACCGCCCTTTCATTTTCAAAGGCTGAGCCTACCGACACACGATTACTGAGTCTAAACCGTTCGGTTACCATACATTACGTGTGGGTCTAATGGGCACTGTTCTTATTTATTATATATATATTTTTTTGAAAACACCAAGAAGTTATAAAATAACTACTACTCGGTAATAATATCATCTCCTGTTTAACGTAGAAGAGACAACTTTCAAGGGACTATTTTTAAAATGTTTCAAATTTTTATTTTTTTAATTTTTATTTTTTTTCTTTTTCTTTTCAAAAATTTTCCTACAACTAAGTAAAATAAACCCCATCCCCACACTTAGAACGAAATCGCCTCGATGAGTATAAGGAAAAGAAATAAAATAAAATAAAAATAAAACAGAAAATAAAAATAAAAATAAAGTATACAAGACTAAAACAAAGAACGGGTTACTCCCCTGGTTTGTGTGCAGAATCTTCAACAGCTAAGTAGTGTCCAAACGACCGTATAGCATTTCATTCGTGGCCGCAACCTCGGGAGAACCTGTTCTAACATGCCACCATAGCTACCATGCGCATAATATAACCTGCAAAAACTCAAAATCGCTCGCATGTAGCGGCATACAACACGGAAAACAAAAACATAAAGAAATAAACATATTTTTGTGTTTTTGGTTTTTATACTTTTTTATTTATTTATTTTTTTTTTTTTTGAAACATCCTAAAATAGACAAAACAGATAAAACAGATAGCACACACAAATACAGAAATACAAACTCTACAACTCGGACAGGATCCCGAGTGATGCATCCACATGTCTACGTCTCGAAGAGTGGGTCATGGTAGAATACCTCGACCGTCTGATCAGTCATCGGCTCGCCAATGTAGTGCATCAGTCCATCATCGTTCACCATAAACGTCCCGCCTTTGTCCTTTATCTCAATAGTGCCATCCGGGAAAACCTCAGTAATAATAAACGGACCTGACCAACGGGATCTCAACTTTCCCGGGAATATCTTCAGCCAGGAATTATACCATACGACCATATCCCCACACTGCTTCTCAATACACTCTAATTTACGATCCTGCAGTTCCTTCACCTGCTGCTTATAACAATCTGAATGCTCGTAAGTATGGTCCCGTAACTCCTCCAACTAAAGCAACTGATGAACACGATGATCTCCTGTAGATAACTCAGAATCAAAGGAAGATGACTCAATGTCAGCATCAGGGGGGTGTTCAGTCAAGGCGACCATCTCAACCTCCGGGGTTTCCCTATCTAGGAAATGTGTGTTTGAGGCGGGGCCTCCACCGAGGTCACTGGAAAACTCCCTCACATGATTCATGATCGTATCAATGAAGCATAGGGAGTCATTAGTCGATTTGGGATGCTTAGATGACTGTCGAACGTCAAACGTGACGTTCTCATCCTCGACTCGAAGGATCAGTTTGCCATCGCGAACATCGATCAACGCATGTGCGGTGGCCCCAAAATGAGTGGAACAATATCATCCTCATTCATGTCAAGAATAACGAAGTCCACCGGGAAAATGAACTTACCAATGCGAATGAGCATGTTCTCAACAATCCCACGCGGATACTTCACGGAACGATCAGCAAGCTGGATACTCATCATCGTAGGTCTCGGTTCGCCCTAACTAATCTCGCACGTTGTGCAGGAACAGCTATAGAGGAATATTATCAAACCATGGTTTGTTGATAGTGGCTGTTCCAGGCACATGACGGGGGACATATCTCAGACAAGTGATATTCAAATCTTTAACGGTGGATATGTTTCCTTTGCGGGAGGAGAGAAAGGGAAGATTACTCAAAAGGGTACTGTGAGTAATGGGGTTCTAAAGTTTGAAAACGATAACTTTGTTCCAGAATTAAAGCACAGTCTGCTCAGCGTGTCACAGATTTGTGATAAGGGTTTTTCTGCTCACTTTACCAACAAGGAATGCTTGATTCTGAAACCTGGTATCATCATACCAGAGGAGTGGGTCCTGGTCAGATCTCAGAGAAAATATAGTGCCTACCTGATTGACATGAACAAAAACGTTCCTGACGAAATTACATGCTTGTTTTCTAAAGTGTCGGAACATAATGCCATGCTTTGGCGTTGTCACTTTGGTCATGCCAATATCAAAACCCTGAATCATCTTGCGAAGAACAATATTATACGTGGCTTGCCAGTTAAAGATTTTGTGACTATCGAGAAGTGTGTGGCTTGTGTGTAAGGCAAGCATCATCGAAAGGCACACAAGCCAAACCTGATAAATACCATTTCTAGTGTCCTTCAGTTGCTTCACATGGACTTGTTCGGTCCAGTTCATGTCTTGAGTCTATCTCGTAGTAATCATTGTCTGGTCATCACCGACGACTACTCTCATTTCTCATGGGTGTTTTTCTTGTCGAATAAAGGTGAGACAGCTGAATTGATCAAGAAGTTCATGGTGCTTATGGAAAATCAATTGAACTTGAAGCTCAAGGGAATTCATTGTGACAACGGCACATAGTTCAAGAATTCTACACCGAATCATTTTTGTGCCGAAAACGGAATTTTTCGTCAATACAGTTCAGCTCGTACTCCGCAGCAAAATGGCATTGCTGAAAGACGAAACCGTACTTTGATCGAAGCTTCAAGAACGATGTTATGTGATTCAAAGTTACCGCTATTTTTCTGGGCTGAGGTGGTCAACACTGCTTTTACGTTCAAAATCGTGTGTTGATCAACAAATCTCAGATGAAGACTCCCTATGAAATTGTTTATGGTCATAAGCCCACAGTCGCACATTTTTGAGCCTTTGGTTGTCCGTGCACTTTGTTAAATCTCGAGTAGACTATGAAGTTTGAAGCCAAGGCAGATGATTGTTACTTTGTTGGTTATGCTGGTCGAACTGCCTACAGAATATACAACAAGGCATCGAAATAGATCGTAGAATCATATGATGTGCGCTGGCTGGAAGAAAATGAGAAAGGTGCTCGCGTGGGGCCTGACTGGTTATTTGACTATGTCAAGTTGTTCAAGCCATTCAATTTGTTTACCGTGGTTGATTCAGATAACTCAGGGGGGAGGAATTTCTACTGTTGTTGATGATGAAGACGATATTTCCATTGAAACTCAAGAGTCTCCTAAACTGAGTGTAGACCCGTCTGAATCCTTAGACACCACTTAGCTATCATCAGAGAATCTAGAAGAGATCGTCACCGAGACCGTATCCCCACAAGAGCCCTCTACAGCAGATATTTCACCAATTGAGGGGGAGAGCGTCATTCGTCAGATTTTCGGTAGCACTCTATTCCCTGATGCCATTCCAAACGAGTATGTTGCTAGTACCTCGTACTCGCACAGTACAGCAACATCGGGATGGAGGAACCCTCTCTCTGAAGCTCCTGAAGATCCATCAAATTTACCAGCAAACTGTTCTGTTCATCATCCCTCTATTTCATCAAGAATTAAACGTGACCATCCTATTGACAGTATTATTGGTCCCCTTAAAGCTGGCGTCTCAACCAGAAGCCAGACTGGAACAATCATCAACTGCTTATATTCTTGCTTCGTTTCACAAATTGGGCCCAGGTCGATTGACATGGCTCTGCAAGAACCAAGCTGGGTTGACGCCATGCATGAGGAACTAAATCAGTTTGAAAAACTCAAGGTTTGGAGGTTAGTTGAGCTACCCGCTGGGAAGAAGTCGCTGGATACAAGATGGGTCTTTCGCAACAAGCAGGATGACACTAGGGTCATTGTTTGAAACAAGGCAAGGCTGGTGGTTCGTGGTTTTCATCAGGTTGAAGGGTTGGACCATATCGAGGTGTACACTCCAGCGGCTCGTCTTGAGGCCATTCGGATCTTTCTGGCTTATGCATCGTACATGGGTTTCACAGTATATCAGATGGATGTCAAGACAACGTTTCTTTATGCTGAAGTGTAGGAAGAAATTTATGTGGATCAGCCATCGGGTTTTGTGGATTCCAAGCATCCGTCGCATGTCTACAAGTTGGACAAGGCTCTCTACGGCTTTCATCAGGCTCCTAGAGCATGGTATGCGACGTTGACAGCTTATCTTTTGGAGCACAGATATAAGCGTGGAACCATTGATTCGACACTGTTCATAAAGATTGTTGGAAAGGGTCAAATTTTGGTTCAAATTTGTGTGGATGACATCATCTTCAGTTCTACATGCACTACTCTCTGTTCTGAGTTTGAGGAAGTGATGAAGAAAATGTTTGAAATGAGCTCGTTGGGGGAGATGACAATGTTTCTGGGTCTGCAAGTTCGTCAAAGCTCGACTGGCATTCTACTACATCAAGGAAAATACGTCGAGGATATGTTGGAAAATCTTGAGTTTCAAGATTCTAAAAGTGCGGCGACTCCTATGGCTGAAATACCTCCTCTTTCATCAGTTCCTGACGGGAAACCCATAGATCAAACCTACTATTGATCGTTGATCGGGTCCTCGGTGTATCTTACCGCCAGTCTCCCTGACATCATGTTCGCAGTCTGTCAGTGTGTTCGTTTCCAGGCTAATCCTAAACTCTCTCATTTAATTGTTGTTAAGTGTATTTTTAGATATCTGAAAGGCAACCAAAGCTTGGTATTTGGTATCCCAAGAATTCAAAATTTGATCTGTGTGCTTTTGCTGACAACAATTATGGAGATGATAATATTGACATGAAATCGACGTTTGCTGGATGTCAATTTTTTGGGGATCGACTCGTGGCGATGCAAGAAACAACAAACGGTCTCCACAAACACTGCCGAGGCTGAATATGTTGCTGCTTCTGCCTGTTGTTCTCAGGTGATATGGATGCAACATCAACTACTGGACTACGGTTAGGAATTTCTTGATACTCCTATTTTCTGTGATAATGATGCTGCAATTTCCATTGTTAAAAACCCGGTTCAGCATTCTAAAACCAAGCACATCGATATCAAAATTCATTTTATTCATGACTATTACGACCGGAAGTTAATTCATCTTGAACAGGTCCACACTGATAATAATGTGGTGGATCTATTTACGAAACCGGTCGGAACAGCCAGATTCAATGTGCTTATAGGGTTTCTTAAGATGTTACGTTTTGAAGACTGAGTATTTTTTGAGGTTTAAATTTTGTACATAAATTTTTTCTTATCATATTTTCTGTACAAATTTAGGGGGGACAAAAAGAAAAATACAAAAAAAAGTGTGTGTGTGTCATTAAAGAAAACACAAAATGTTTTGTTCTGTTGCTTAAAATTACGTTGGTTACTCAAGTTCAACGGACGTATTTTATATGTTTGGTCCCGTTATCAATTCTTGACTCACGAGATAGCCATTAACCTTAGGACTGAAAGTGACTGGGGCGACTGAACATAAGAAAAAAAAACATTGGTTTAACTATCTATTTAATTTATTTCCCTGAAAATTATGTTGGCTACCTAAGTTTGAGGGACATATATTATTATGTGTTTGGTCCTATTTTCTATCTGTAGACACATGGGATAGCCAATTACCTGAAAACTGAAAGTAACTGGGTTGATTGAATTTAAAATTATTTTCTAAGTTATCATCTAGGAAGTGATATTATTATTCAGCAAAAGCTTATTAGAAGCTTAAAATATTTTCAAATGAAAATTGATCCAACCTTTGAGAAATGATACATTAATTTATTATATGTGCCTAACGTGTGAAGTGATTTGGCTATAAAGGCTCTTGATTAGTCATTGGTGTGTATGGTAGTTTTTCATGATAAGTAAAAGTTTGAGGTGATATAAACTAAGTATGCTAAACTTATCGTGGAGAGTTATTTTGAAGACGTTTGCATGTCCCTAGATACATCTCTCCAAATGATAGGCAGAAAAGCAATTACCCAGTCGTACACGAGCCTATTAGTGTCTTGATCGCCAAAAAAATATATAAAAAAAATTATTATAATGATTTTTTAAATTATGAGTGTTCAAGTTTTTATATAAGCTTAAAGGGGCACCACGGAACTACAAGGGTGGGGCATACAAGTAAGTCCTAAACCCCCTGAATGTAAGGCTTGTAAGTTTGGATGGCATGTAAGTCCAACATTCAACCTTAAAGCTTAAAATTTATTTTGTATAAAGAAAATTCTTTGATCAAATTGGGTTGATCTGGGGAAATCCAAATAAGCTTTGAGAAGAGATAATGGGTATCATAAGTCTATAAGTGATGTCCATATAAGATTTATGCCTAATTGAATCTAATCGTATCACTGGCGCAATGAAAATCATGATAATTACCTGCCATCAACCTTTTCACTATGTCACAACAATGCTGAAAATGGATCATTGTGAAAGTATCTTAATCAATATGATTTCATGTTCGGATTTTTTCTTGAAAAGGGTTGGTTGTTTTTAGCAGCTGAAATTTGATCCCAATATATGATAAATCTGCTAGGTAGGTAAATTATTTTTCTTTTAATTTAGTTTATATTCTAATTTTATTTTTTTTATTTTTAATTTTTACCTTATGTGTACTTGTGTCGAAACAGATATCTTTAAGAAATCAATTTTTCATGACTCGGGAGGATTATTTTTTGTCATAAAATTTTGACAACTGCTGGTCTTGATTTGTGGGCCAGTCTGTTATGTTTTGTTGTCTGTTCTCGGCCTGGTCAAATTGGCCCAAGGTGTATCTTCTTGGCCCAATGGACTCCACTAACGTGAGATTTCGGTCCATAGCTGTTCTCGGGCCATATATGCTCTCTGTCCGTATGTGTTCTCGGCACATATTGATGTGTCTTGGAAGATTAAAAGGCACTCATTACACATCATTAGTCACTCTTGAAACTCACAAACACTCAAGAACCTTCATTTTCCTAAATCTTCCAAGATCTTCCGAAATCATCAACCATCTAATCATTCCGTACTCATCCTTTCATGTTTTCATCTAAGCTATTGTGCAAAAGCTATTGAGAGAGGTAAGAAAATCTATCGAATACCTATCTTTGATTCCTGAGTATATCAATGTTTAGGAAACTGTAAATGGATCGGTTCAAATTTTAGTCTATGTTTTCGGTTCCTTCTTGAAGTTACTGATTGTTTTCCTGAGTTGTTGAATGAAGATGCATGTTTGGTCATCAATGGTGATTGGTAGAATGGTGAAGACGACGGGTCATGTCCATGTATTCTTGATGGAGGTTGACCGAAATCTCTTGGTCAACCAGAGAATTCCGTGGTCAACTGATATCTCAAGGGACTTACGATCAAACTTTGACCGGGAATTCATTTGCTTAATCAAAAGTACTTCATATTCGATGTTTCTGAGTCGATCGAACCTAAGATCTTTTACTGTTTTCATTAACCAACATCATAAACATCTACTTCTATTGGCAAGCAGCATGACCTGTACTGGATTACTAGCCAGGGTTAATATTATCAGAATAAAGGCACTAAATAAGACACTCAACTTCCAAGTGTCTCTTTAGAAGCCACAGTATATACGCCAGAAGGAAGGAACGAAGGAATAGATGCATGTTAAAGAAAATTTATTTCGTATAAAGAAAATTCTTTGATCAAGCACCAGGGGGTTGGAGTCAAATTAGGGTGATCTGGGGAAATCCAAATAAGCTTTGAGAAGAGATAAGGGGTATCATAAGTCCATAAGTGATGTCCATATAAGATTTATACCTAATTGAATCTAATCCTATCACTGGCGTAATGAAAATCATGATAATTACCTGCCATCAACCTTTTCACTATGTCACAATAATGCTGAAAATGCATCATTGTGAAAGTATTTTAATCAATATGATTTCATGTTCTGATCTTTTCTTGAAAAGGGTTGGTTGTTTTTAACAGCTGAAATTTGTTCCTAATATATGATAAATCTGCTAGATAGGTAAATTATTTTTGTTTTAATTTAGGTTTTATTCTAATTTTATTTTATTTTTTTTAATTTTTTATTTTTACCTCATGTGTACTCGTGTCGAAACAGATGTCTTTAAGAAATCAATTTTTCATGACTCGGGATGATTATTTTTAATCATAAAATTTTGACAACTGCTGGTCTTTGATTCTCACTATCCTGATCTGATCAAATATATAGAGACATGCGATATGAAGGCATTGGGACCAATCACTTTCGGCTTTATGAAACAGTTAAGGAAAGGGACGAAAGTAGTGTATCAATGACTACATCCGTTGGTGAAATTCGGAAGAGTTGCAAAAACTGACGTAATTGTGGAAGATGTTGGTGCTACGGTTGCTGAGGAACATGTGGTTCCTATTCAAAGGCCTGTTATCGCCTTTGAGGTACTGTCTGATGATGATGATTTTGATATTTCTCCATCACAACCCATGGAGATTGAACACCATATACAACAGTCTGTGCCTACTGCCGAACATCTCAAATAGTTTGAAGCATTCAAGGAACAGCTCCAGTCGACTGCATTGAAACCTCATTAGTCAATCACTGTAACACAAGAAGAAGATTAGGGTGAAGAAGAGCCAGCCTCTGATCTTATTCCATGAAAAAAACGAAAGAAAGATCCGAGACCGGGCGTGCTGGCTGCTAAAGTAATACCAACAATACTGCCAACTATTACTGAGCCCGAAAATGCTGAGTCTCAAGTTGCTCAAGGTCCATCTACTGTCGATCGGCAAACTCAAGAACAAATTTAGGAAGACATTGTGCACGAGTTTTACTTTGAGGCTCATGTTTACTCTAACACTCTTCGGGATTGTTTAATCGGTTTGATCAAGAAAGCTCAAGTGCAGCTGAGAAGGTGGCTCACATTTTGGAAATGCAAGATAAGTATTTACAAGACAAGGGCAAAGGGAGTGCTATAGAAGATGAGCCTGCTGACATTCAGGCATTACAACACAGAATTTTTTAGCTTGAACAAGATTCAGCGGTAAAGGATGTTCGTATTAGAGAGCTTGAGGAGAGCCATGTTGACAAAGGCTCTAAGATTCTAGAACTTTAAGCTAATGTCGGTAGTCTTACTGCTATGTTTCTAGATCTCTAGCAGAAACTTATTCAAAATTTTGGAGATGAATTTGGCAGTGCTATTGACATTGAAAAGGATAAACATCCTGTTTGGGTCGTTGATTACACTGCTGAAATGGAAAAATACTTGTCTGCTCCACCAAAGACAGATGAACAAAAGGAAAGATAAGGAAGAATTCTAATTAGAATGTGGTGTCGTCTGATCATCCTGAAAAGTTTGTTGTGAATCTACAAAAGAGCTTCTCTGATAAATACGGTGATCGGTGTGGAGTTCTTTTATGGGGATATGATGTGGATAAAAAGATGTGGTGGGTTAAACGGAAGTCTGGCAGCACCGAGTACTATGATAAAATGAAAAGGTTTGGATCTTGGATGAAGGTGGATTTGATTGACTCATCTCATGCTCCATTTCATAATCCAAACAATGAGCCAAAGGCTGACAACTTTCATGGGTTCTTGATTTCTCAAGTGAAGCGTGGTTTTCCAAGTATGACTACTGCCGAATCTTTTCTTAAGAAGGCTAAGGGTGTTCGTGACCCTCATACCAATAAGACCATTGTAAATGTGATGTGGACACTGACGGACAAAGTGAAATCAATTCCGATCTCCAAGAGATTTCCTGAGGGAGCTCTTGATGAAATGAAGTTTTGGACATATGATGGTGTGACGGCTACTATTATTATCAGATTGAATAAGGGTCAATATCATCTTGTTGATCCTAAGGATTTATTGAAGTTTGAAGAAAAGGATCTCAAGACCCTTAGCAATTTCAGATAACCGTTGAACCACTGTATGAAACAGCTGCTAAGGAGTACACTGGCATGATAGGAGCAATTATTCGTGAAGGTTTGTGGGCAGGTGCACTTGACGCAGCAGATGCAGCTATCCTTGAGCATGAATAAAGCAGTAAACCAAGGGGGAGATTGTTGGGACATAGTTTTTGGTTTAGGCTTTGTATATTTGGGCTTAGTTGGGTTTTCATATGTAAACCGAGATCATTTGATCTCGGTAGGCTTTTGGTTATATTGGGCCCAGTTGGTAGTCTATATATAGGATATGTGTTAACGAAGTTAGGGTTGTTCGTTCAAGTTTATTTTCACCCGAGCAAGTTTTTAAGGGCTTAAGCACCCGACGTATTAATATACGTGTGTTTTGAAGCTTGTTCATTGTGTTTATTTCTGTTTGTGTTTGTCGCATAGAACCATCTTGGTGATAGTTTCTCCTAATCATTGAGTTACTTGATATCATATTGAAAGATCCTGTCTTAGGACTTACAAAAGGTGTTGACAAGATGTTTGCTGATGAGCTGTTTCCATTAGTTCTTGTTAAACCTAAGTGTGTTGAAAAAATTTATAATTGTGATCACTCAGATTTTCTTAATCGTGATGCATCAGTGATGCCTATTGGGGAAATAAAGAAGAGAAAATCAAAACCCCAAAAGGAATCCAAACCAGTGTTGTTTCAACAAAACAAATTTGACAAATATACTAGTTCTGATGTATTGGAAAATTTTGCACAATGTTCAAATCTTGAATTTTTCCAAAAGAAAAAATGTGAGAAAATTTAACACTCCGCTTCTAAGCTTGTAAAAGAATCATCTTCGACGTGGGTTGAAATGAGAAAATGTTTATATTGCAATGTCAAAGGACATTTGATTGTTGATTGTCCTTATTGAAGAAAACTCAAATTGCTAGATGTTGTTAACAAGGTTTCATTAACTTTTGGGCAATTTGAGTTTATCTTGAACAAAAAGCTAAACAACAAAGAGTTTATCTTAATTCATTGTTAAAGGATCCTGAAACGTCTCACAGTTATGATAATGTTAACTTTTTGAGCCAACAAGCTGATAGACCATTACCAGCTTGGAAACCAAAGATTACATCAGCTGTTGATGATCAGTTGAGGATACTGGAAAACCTAAGACTATGGTCTGGGTTCCTGTTTCTCATTAATTATTTGTTTTTGTACAGGTATATCCAACAATATCTATAACGTCATATGGGTTTTTGCTAAATCAAATTTGTTGATAGTGGATTATCTCGGTGCATGATGGGTGTTTTTGTTTTAGTTTGATTTGATTGCTAATTGCAAAGATTTAAAATTCATAAAATTTTCAATCGGCAACTTGTTCACCATTCATATTTTTAAATGCAAGATTTTTTTTGGTGAACAAGATCTTCAAAAGAGTTATCCATGTTAGAAGATTGTTTTCATTTTTCATTATTTTTCTGCAAATTTTTGTTATTGTTTATATTTTTAGGGGGAGAAAATATGAAAAATCAAAAAAGATTGTGTTTTCTGTATGAAAAATATAAAAATACAAAATATGTTGTTAATTTTGAAAAATATAAATTTTGAGAAATGTGATCCGACATATATGTGAAATGATAGTACATTGACTTAGCGGACCTAACACATGAATAAACTAGACTAAAAAGTGTCGTAAGATCAATTGCATGATGTGTATGATCGGCTTAACATATCGTATAAGTGTTGAAAAGATATAAACCTAAATGCTTGCCAAATCCAGTGGTGTTACATCTTGATGCATAGTTAATATCTGTATTAAGTACCAAAAAGTTTAAAGATTGCTGTGTGTGCATGCGTTCATTTTACAAAGAAATTCAACTTATTTTTCATTTTTATTTTGCAAAGAAATTCAACTTCTTTTTTTCTTTATTTTTATTCAAATCTAGGATCCTCTCCTGCGCGATAAGATTACTAAGGGTTAAGATTTGGATATTCTGCTTTATTTTCTTGGTGTTTCGTATAAAATCTTGGACTTTCTCTGCGCAATTTATGCAACTTCAACTTATTTTTATCGTTTTATTTTGTTAAAATGAAACCTTATCTGCCTGTAGTAATACCGATCTTAAGGGAAAATTTTAACATTCTGCTTTATTTTCTTTTTATTATTTTTGCATGAGTCACACCTAATCAATTTAAAGAAAAATGAAACACGTACATGTGAAATTCACTGTATAAGAGATATAAAAATTGTGTCTGATAGGTGGGATCCATATAAGATTTGTGGTTAATCGAACCTTAATACGTATCGTAAAGTTACTGAAGGATCTGTATAATGTTTAAAATGGACAATTATATCTGCAATCATCGTTGGATTATATGCATAATAATATCGAAATTGAAGTGTAGTCTAGGACGTTATTAGTCAATATGATCCCATGTCACGATCTTTCTCATAAAAATATGTACTGCTTACATTTACTGCTTTAACTTCTTTTCATTATTTGAGAAAAATACAAAAAGATTTTAGGTGTGTTTTGACATAAATTTTGAAAAATAAAAAATATTTTGGGTGTGTTTTAGCATAGAGTTTGTAAAAGTCAAAAAGATTTTTCTTTCCAATTTATTTTTGATCTTCCGACAAGCGATACACATTTTCAAATTGTTTTGCCGAGTTACAAAAATGTTTTCACCATTACACATTCTTGTTCATACATTTGTTTCTCAAATGCTAAATCAAGATAAACTTTACGGTTTATTGATGGAATGTGTTGATTGACTGCAGTTTTGAGTGAGTGACGATTATTCAATCCTTGAATCTTCTCAAGATGGTGAATTTAAAGTATGGCAGAGTGTTCGAGTTAAGGGAGAGTAAAGATGCTAATCGTGTGTACAAGATTGATGCTGATAAAGATTGGAGACGCACAGCTAATGCCAAGATGGAGTTTGTTATTTCATTTTCTTCATGGCATTATATGTATAAAGACACACGTGAAAACCAACTGAAAGCGACAAAGAATAAAAGTTAACGAACTCCAGCAATTGTCAAGGGGATGTTTGTTAGGACATGAAATGTGACAAATGCTGGGTGTTGAATCGACTGGTCACTTCGTTTGTGTATAATATACAAAAGATATAGAATGGAAGAAAGATTAACGAATGAGTGGGGAATGGATCTAACGAATGAGGATGTGATCTTTAACAAATGTGAATGTCATTTAAACAAATGAAGAGGAGACTAGTCTCATTCGTTAGTATGACATGCAAGGCTTAACGAATGTGGAAACAAGGTTCAAGCAAACGAATGAGCTGATTAGTATGCATCGAATGTGAGATGATCAATGCGAATGTATGCATAGTATAAACGAGTTAGACAGTTAGTTAGAGTTAGGCAGTTACACACACAGAACAGACACACAACAGATATTCCTTACGAGATACATATTGTAACGAAACTCTTCCGAAATTGATAATAGAGCTTCAACGAGTTAATATTTACATATCTTCTATGTGTTTGGTCATTTTCGTTCATCGATTAGCACCCAAACGCACCGAAACTAACTCTGTGCATTTTCGGTTTCATAGACCAATATCGAGTTCATCGATCCTTATCGGGAAAAACAAAACTAAGTCATTATTACTATAGGCCCATGAGATTAGTTATATCATCAACTTACTTGATTATCTAAGGCTTTGCTTTTGCATGGTTAAGGATCATTGATTCGAGGCTAATAATTTATCCTAAAAAAGAAGTATAGGGAATCCTCAATCACTGGTCGAGGTACCATTAGCGATTTGAGTCAAAAGAATGATTCAACACTTATTGAAGGGTTTCACAAGTAAATTATTGATTTTCGGGAGGGTTGGAGTTTAATAATTGTTTCAAAAGATATTTCCCGTTTAGAGGGAACTCTCGTTTAAAGGGAGTTGGAAAATTTTAAATTTAGAAAATTTTGAGAACTTGATCTGACTTTTGGAAAATGATAAGAAATTGTCTTTGACAATCCCAGCACATGAAAATAGTAGATCAAATGCCAACAAGATCATTGGTTGATATATAGATAGGCATGACAAATGAGTAAGTGTCATAGTGATATAAACTAACATACCTGCTTATGCTAGTGGTGATACGTTTATGAAGCGATTGCATGACTCCACTAAAGTCATATCAATGATGGAAAAAAAATGTTTTTAGTTAGTCATACACGAGCCCGTTAGTAATTAGTCACCACAAAATTATCTTTGCTTATAAGTATTAAAAATCAAATGGAAAGGCAGAAAAACTGCAAAGTGCTTAAATGATAAATGCCAACAAATGTTGATAAACAACACAATAAAAGGGAATGTAGAACCACTTGAGGCGGGGCATACCCAAACACCTTGAATGAAGGCATGTAAGTCCGACTTGCGTGGCATGTAAGTCTATGGTTCAACCTTTAAGGTTTGTAAAAGTTTGCAACAGTTTAAATATTGTGAAAACGTTTTGGTTAATCATTAGGGTGTCGGAGTCAATTTGGGGTGACCTGATGTGTTACAAAGTATGCACGTGTTATGATGGAGTCAATAACATGTTGGATTAAATGGGAACCACGTAAGTATTGTGCTCAATATATACCTTAACGTATCACTTTGACATCAAAACACTTGTTAAGTTTAAAGTGGACAAAATATATCTACAACAAACTTTGGGTTTTTGGCATAATAATATTGAAATAGAAGTGGGATTTAGGACGTTATAAGGAAGTGTGATTGCATGCCGTGATCCTTCTCGCAAAAATATTATTGTAACTAGAAAATATGGTGAATAGTTTTAACATAATAATTTCATCTTTACTCCCATTTTGTTTTTAATTTTATTTTATGTTTTTAACTTGAAAAACATAGTTTTAAGTTATTTTTATTTATATTTTTTAATTTTTAATCTTTATTCTTATTTATTTTATCTTCAATCTTATTTTATTGTTGTGTTTTATTTATCTTTTAGATTTTTGTTAGTTTAAGAAAAGATCCATTATGCAAATGTTGTCAAGAGTGTTTGGATTCGGTGTATAAATATTATTCGGGTTTGAACCTGCTAATATTTTTTATGTTCGAGGGTTAAGAGTGTAAAATCATTTAAACTCGAGATATTTTGACCCTATCGGGAGATAGGCCAACCCAAAACATCTTTGACTTTTCATACAATCTCCCAAGCTAAAACCTCCCAATTCTCTCTATACACAAACTCTCTTACAAACAATATACTTGCTGATCTTTCATCCATTTTACTTGATCTTGATCATCATGGATCCTTCACTCATGGTATAACATCACTTTTATTGATTCAACCAATCATTATTTCTATTCAAGGCTTGACGGCGGTTAAATCAAATAGCCGTTGAATTTGTATATACGTTTATGCTGCTTGTGATGTAATCAACCACAGATGTTTGACATCAACATCTCAAAGGACCAATGAACAAATCCAATTAAATTTTTGTTCAAGTTTGTGTAGCATTTTATATATTAGGGACAATCGGATAGTTTAGAGTCCGATTGATTAGGAGTAAGTGAGAGTGTGTATGAAATAATGGACAGAAGGACGATTCGGATATAGGCGACCCTGGATCTAAGTGACATTGATCTTGTTGGACAAAAGAAATTTGAATCGGATAGCCTAAAATATTTCAATCAGATCACATAATTTTTCAATCGGATCGCACATATATTTGAATCTCATCGCTTACTCATGCGATGCGATTAAAATCTCCACGCGATCTGAATTATCTTATGCAATGTGATTCAAATACTTATTCGATGCAATTTTTTCCCCATGCGATGCGATTTATTTAGACTTAGCAAATTTTAAAAAAATTTTAACTTTCATTATTTTTCCATGTTTTAAATACATTAACTGTATGCTATTATTATTATTACTTTATATTGTTAAATGTTTGTTCTAAACGTCAGTATAGTGCGCATGTGTAATAGTGTGTATTGCATATATGCACAAGTGTTTGTATTGCATAGAATACAACACTATTGCACATATTTGATACACACTATTGTATATATGCAATATAAGACTAATACACACATCGAATACACCTTAGTACGTATGTGTAATACAACATTAATGCACATGTGCAGCACATCGACTTTTATTTTATTATTATTTTTTTTTTCTTATAGTACAACACTACTACACATATACAATACACAAATATTGAATATATGCAATAAAACACTATTAAACTCAAAAATACATAGTAATACACATGTGTAATACAACGGTATCGCACAGTAATACGTATGTGCATTACAACGGTTTTATTTTTTATTTTTTTATATTTTTCGAGTGAAATATAAGAAAATATAAGAATAATGGCTAAAACAGAATTTTGAAAATATTTTTTTATTTTTAATTAAAAATAATTCTTTAGGAATTTTTTAGTTTTCTCTTTAAAGATGAGTTTTCTCTTGATTCTCTCCCAATATATATATATATATATATATATATATATATATATACTCTAATTTTCTTTTTTTTATTTTTTCCCACCACGTCAATATAATATCACATGTCACTCTACTCCACTTTATCTATTATATTACTTTATACTCAGTTTGCTTACTTTTTTTAAAATTAATTAATGACTTTATTTTTTTAAAAATATTAATACAACTAATGTATTTAACAATTTCATTGCATTTATAAGATTAGAATTAGAAAATATGAAAATAAATAAAAGTTAAATAAAAAGCGTAACTAATTTGTTGATAGGTTTTAAATATGATCCGCTAAATCCGAATTAAGATTATTTTGTGTGTGTCTGTCACAGATTTATTGTTTCTCAATTATGTCTTGTTGTGCATCGTCAACTTCTGGATGTTGAATAGTTTAGCTTACATTTAGATCGTGTTCCCTTTATGTTCTATCATCATATTGTGTAGTATGATGCGTACATACATAACTTTTTTTTAGATTTTTTGGTGCCCAAGCTCATGCCAGATTAGCTGTTTTGTGTCACTTATTATAAGCTCCACGAATGCTCGTTTGATGTCTTTCCTTTCCTACTCTTGATCTTGTGCAATTTGTATACGTTTTTCATCAATTAGAGTTGAAAATGACTTTAAAAACACGACCAAATCACAATAAATAAGATAAAAAATTAATAACCCCATTTGCAATTTACTCCTTCAACTTCAAATGAAGAATTAGGTGCATTTTTTCATATGATCTTTTGATCATTTTTTCTTTGATCCCTCTCGTATTTTTTACGGAATTGATTGCTGTGTGATTAATTCCGTTTGTTTCATTCATTTTTTCATCTTTTTTCTACCTCTTTTTCATCATTTCAGAAGTTTTAACAGTTCAAACTTCATTAAAAGTTTACAATATGTCATATTCTTATTTTTAAACAATTTCTCAAAGTTTTAGGTCATTTCACATTAACTCTCACTCAAAATCTTGTCAAATTGTCCTTCCTTAACTTATACGTTGCATAAGTTTGGCGCATAAGTCTTTATACGCCGTATAATTTGTTCATTTTCTTCTTATATGTCGTATACGTTATAGGGCGCATACCTTATATGCATATAAGGTTATACGCTACCTAAGTTCTTTTTCGCTTATTCTTCTTGTGCGTTTGTTTCATTTGTTTCGCTTACACCTTGGTTCCTCAGAATATGTCTATCGATTCCTCGAACCCTCTTTACCCTCATCCTTCTTATCATCATGGGATGATCCTCGTTTCCAAATTATTTGATCATACTAGTTTCAGAGCTTTGAAAAGAAAATTGACGATTGCATTGTCAGCTAAAAACAAGATCTGTTTCATCAACAACACTTTAACCATGCCGAATAACGAGGAACAGCTGGCATTTTGGTAGCGTTTTAACGACATGGTGATCTCATGGATTCTTAACACTCTTACTCGTGATATCAGTGATAGTGCCTTGTATGCTCAAACTGCTCAGATTCTTTGGAATAAGCTTAATTCTCGCTATGGTCAGGCAAATGGTGCTAAGTTTTATCAGTTGTGAAATAACCTTTGCAAAATCACTTAAGGAAGCAGTGATATTGCTCCCTACTTTGCTAAAATTAAGTCAAATTATGATGAACTGAATGCGATTAATACCATTCCCTCATGCACTTGTGGAGCTGCTATTTTTCTAAAAAGAGAAGAAGATTAAAGGCTGATTCAATTTCATGTTGGTCTTAATCCTAGTTAAGACATGATCAGAAGTAACATTTTGATGATGCAGCCGTTTCCTACTATCAATCTTGGATCCGGTATTCTCATGCAAGATGAGAAGAAAAGAGAAATTCCCACCACCTCTATTTCACTGCATCTTCTGCATCTATGAATTCAAGTAGTGGAGGTCCCACCAGTGAAGGAATATGGGAGAATAGGAGAACTTTGGTCTGCACTCATTGCAAGAAGAATGGGCATTCAATCAACAAATGCAATAAGCTAAATTGGTTTACCAAAGATTTCAAATTCACCAAAGGAAAGAAGTTTGCTAACTTTGCTGAAGATCAAGGAAAAGGTGGTAAAAATCAGTCTGAACAGCATCAAGGGATAACTCACCAACAATATCATGATTTGATAGTTTTATTGCAGCAAACTAAAGTTTAACCCGACACTTAAACAACATAGGCTACTAAGTCATTCATTTGAGAACAATTCCACCGGCTTTGGAATTTGCAATGTCTGCGAACCAAGGATGATGTCTTTCACGAGCCTGGATATGCATTAGAAATTCATGGGGAAAGTAGTCATGTATTTTGTCCCTCGTTATTTCATGTAAAGATGGGCATTGTAGACGAGAAAGATGATCAGCTGCAAGATTTTTAGCACCCCTCTTGTCCTTGATTTTGATGTCAAATTCTTGTAGAAGCAAAATCCATTGGATCAGAACGGTTTTAGCATTTTATTTGGTGAACAAGTACTTAATAGCCGCATGATCGGTGTAATGATGATTTTTGAAAGGACTAGATAAGAACGGAATTTGTCGAAAGCGAATACCACTTCCAAAAGCTCCTTCTCGGTAGTTGTGTAATTCTCTTGAGCATTATTGAGAGTCTTGCTAGCATAATAGATTGGATGAAAGTGCTTATCTCTACTTTGTCGTAAGGCTGCTCCAACTTCGAAATAGCTCGCATCACATATGAATTCGAATGTTAGTGTCCAGTCCAGAGCTACCATAACTGGAGCATCTACAGGCTTGTCCTACAGAATATTGAAGCATTCAAACATTCTTCTGAGAAGATGAATGGAGCATCCTTTAAAAGAAGTTTTTTCATTGGCCGGGCTATCTTTGAAAAGTCTTGATGAAACATCGATAAAAACTCTCATGGACAAGGAAATCTCAGATAGATTTATTATATGTCGGTGGTAGAAGTTTGGAAATGGTTTCCACTTTGGCTATGTCCGTCTCTAATCCTGCTTGAGAGATCTGGTGCCCGAGAACAGTACCTTCTTTAACCATAAAGTGACATTTTTCCCAGTTCAGCACAAGGTTGGCTTCCTCACATCTTGCTAGCATCCTTTTAAGATTTTCTAGACATAGATTGAAAGAAACGCCAAGACGGAGAAGTCATCCATGAAGACTTCCATTGAATCCTCAATCATGTCGTGAAAAATAGCTACCATACAGTGTTGTAAAGTAGCCAGAGCGTTACATAGTTCAAAGGGCATTCGTCGGTAAGCAAATGTGCCATAGGGACATGTGAATGTTGCTTTCTCCTGGTCTTCAGGAGGGATTGGAATTTGAAATAACTAGAGAATACATCAAGAAAGCAATAGAATATCTTTCCCGATATAAGCTCGAGCATCTGATTAATGAACATGAGAGGAAAGTGATTGTTCCTAGTGGCATCGATGCAAACTCGCCATCCCATGATGGTTCTCATAGGAATCAGCTCATTCTTGTCATTGATGACTACCATCATTCCTCCATCCCAAGGAGAATTGGAAATAGGGTAAATCAACCCTACATCAACCAGTTTGAGTACTTCCTTTTTCACTGCGTCCTGCACGTTTGGGTTTAGTCGTCTCTGATGCTGCACTAACGGGATTGAAGTTTTCTTCAATCAGAATCTTGTGAGTACAAAATGACGGGCTAATGCCTTTGATTTACATGTTTTTCCAAGAGGTGGCTTTCTTATGAGATTTGAGAACTTTGAGTAGCCTTTCTTTCTCATCACTTGAAAGCTTGGAAGAAATGATGACAGGTAAATGAGAATTTAAGAACTTTCAGTACTCGAGGTGTTTTGGTAATTCTTTGAGTTCTAGAGTAGGTGGATCTATGACGTAGGGTTTGCCTTTAGGTTCTAGATCTCTATTTATTGCTTCGAATGTTTCCTTCGAGTTACTCTCTTCTTTTTCCTCCTTCTCAACAACTTTATCATTTGAATTGACAGCGTGTGCCTTCTCCTCGATCAGTTGCGTATCGCATGCTTCGTTTCAATTATTTTCCTTAGATGATGACGAGTGACCCGTAGGGAAGCAATTAATTGAATTAAAAAATATAAATATACTTGGGTAATTAATTAAATATCGTGGAATTAGATGACTACTGTTGCTCATGTGATTGCAGGTTTGAGGAGGTAAAGGATGACATTATGAGAGCTTAGGCGAAAACGGTGAAGAAATCGGAGCTAACACGAGAGAGATATGAAGAAAGCAAGGAAATGGAACAAGTTAGACCGTGGCTCACACTTCACACCGTGGACCACGGTCCAATGGGAACAATCTGAATAGAGCTCACCGTACCGTGGGCTGAAGCTGACCATGGAGTGGACTGTGGCCCACGGTCTGAACAGTGGACCACGGTCCGAGCCGTAACTGCCACATCTCTTTGTTTTAAGCCGTTTTGGCTGGTCTTTTGATCTATCTTTCAATTGAAACTGCCTGGGGACAATTGGTGGAGTCCAAGATATTATTTTTGGTGATTGTGATCATTATTTTGAGTTTTTGATTCTTATGATGAAGAGAATTGTGGTAATAATGATCAACAAAACTATAAGTGGCTAGTTCCTTTGATATTTCTCTTGGGATGTAATGTTAATTATAATACACTTATGTTATTTTTTCTTGAACTTGGATTGATTATCTAATTGTTTATGTTAGTATAATCATGATGTTTGTGTGATTGTTTGTAACTTGTCTATATCGTTTAAACCTAGTTTTGAACCACAAGTTCTTGGTCTCGTTGACAATTGAGATTTAGTGGAAAGAATTAGGGTTAACAGTATTGATTGATTGTTGAGTAACAACCTCGCATTCTAGGAATCCGATTACTTAGTTCATGACTAATCACAAATAATTGCATATGCACAAAACCGAGATATTATGATTTATCCATTGAATGTTAACAAGCGTGTTGAGTAATAACCTAAAAACCGAAAGGAATGCTTGTTTAATCAATCGTTTACAACTTTCATGTCTGTTTATTTTTTATATTAAAATCAAATCAAAATCACTTTGAAGATTACTTTTTGTCTTTTACTTTTATGTTAGTTTAATTGCTAAGCTGCTTGATTAACACATATTCCACAACTCCTTGTGTTCGATACCCATTTACCACTATCTATTTAGTTGTATTTGGTTTATTTTTGTGTGAGTCTTCGACCTCACATCAGATGACAGCGTACTATTGATTCACAAATATCGAGGAAGTATGCAAAATCTTTGGTGTACTATGGACGTTTCATAGATTTGCCTATGTCGAAAGTTACCTCCTCACCCTGAGAGTGAGTTTGCTAGTGAAAACATCAATGAGTACTCTAGTGGTAGCTAAGACTGGTCTTCCTAAGATAAGGGGTATAGAGGTGCGTTTGTCCATGTCTATAATTACAAAGTCGATAGGAAAGGCAAACTTATCGATTTTGACTAACATGTTTTCGACTATGCCTCTTGGGTATTTTACTGACCTATCGGCTAGCTGAATGCTAATACAAGTTGGAGTGGATTCTCCAATTCCTAAGTTGGAGATAAACGTATAAGGAATTAAGTTGATGCTAGCTCCTAAGTCAGTTAAGGAATTGCTGACAA
Source organism: Bidens hawaiensis (assembly GCF_021521415.1). Taxonomy (NCBI): domain Eukaryota; kingdom Viridiplantae; phylum Streptophyta; class Magnoliopsida; order Asterales; family Asteraceae; genus Bidens; species Bidens hawaiensis. The sequence goes on from NW_027502239.1 coordinate 41,797, forward strand.
ACAAGTTTCCTATCAAACAGGGGATAGTGAAACTTCCTGGGATTGTCATTTTCTTTGGTAGCTTGTTTTGGAGAATGGTGGAGCATTCTTCATTGAGTCTTCTAACTTCCTCTTGTTTGACAGAACCTCCTTTAAAAACTTTGCATATTTTAGCATTTGAGAAATGGATTCTATGAATGGAAGGTTAATATGCAATTGCTTAAAGAGTTCTAATAATTTGTCGTATTGTGCCTCCATTTTTTCCTACTTTAGGCGAGCTGGATAAGGAATTGGTGGAACATATTGTTTCACAGGTTCCTTGACAGGTTTAGGAATAGTTGGAATATGTTGAGTGTTTGGTGTGTCAAGAACCTCAGTCTCACCTTCTGGTTGGATAGGTGTAACTTGTGAGTTGTCTATGGCAGTTCTACCACTTCTTAGGGTTATCGTATTGGCTTGAACGTTTGAGTTGCTAATAGTGTTACTAGGGAGTCCTCTGGGCTGTCTCTTAGAAAGTAGATGAGCTAACTGACCTTCTTGGTTTTCGATGTCTTTCAAAGAAGCCTTCTGGTTCCTTAGCTCCACTTTGTTTTTTTTTTGACTTGGACAGTCAATTTGTTTAAACCGTCAGTACTTGCTATGAGTTACGT